>NC_072733.1:200186846-200353190 GCF_026930045.1 Uloborus diversus | reverse complement strand
AATATACTTAAACAATTAGTAATTTGAGACACTTGTGAAAGGAATAATAAATAAATAAGTATATACTTTTAATTAAATAATTGATTAAGCAACCATAAACATTCACAAAAGGTATGTGACATGCCACGGAGGTGAGAATTCACATGTTGTGAACCAAAAATATACTAAAATAAAAATATTTTTTAAAAAATTGTTGGCAGGTTTAAATAGATTTATTTTTGATGAAATTAAAAATCGTTGTTAATTAAATTGTTCTTTAAAGTTTTCACTTTAAAAGACCTGTGACAGAAAAGTTACATTTTATGAAGAATGACCCTTATCTGTTTTAAACTTATAACAAATAATAGTTCATATAATGGTACAAATTTTGCAAAGATTAACCTTGCATGGACACAAAATTTAAAAAACTCCATTTTCTTTTTTCAAAATAAAGCTTTTTCTAATTATAACCGAATTATTTTATCGATATTCAGTACGTCAAATTTGTTTGGGGTGGAAAAAACGTTTCCAGTTATCATGCCGACATGATTGAACAATGAAAATTAGTCTTTTTTGTTAGTGATGATCCAATAAAAAAAAAGAAATTGTTTTTCTGGCAATATACTTAATTATTCAGTATAGAGTTACGCTGTTACAAAAGATAATCCCCATGCCGAGTAACACAAAATATTCCGAACGAAATTACACAACCTAAAAGTTGGATTTTAGTTCGAATCTAATTTAAATTCCTTTTGCCTCGAGGACGTTACTCCTTCTTGGGCTGATGTTTTGAAATCAGAGTCATTTGCATAAGGTGAAAGAAGACTTAACTCCTTTTACAATACTCCGTAAAGTTATCAAAGTATCAGACATTTCTATTGTGCGATGTGTTTCAAAATGCTGCTGCTAAACAAAATAAGCTATTTAATACTTGAAATACTGTCAGCAGTTGTATTGATATGAAGCTTAGCAATTTAATTTAATATTATAGGTTAAATCCTGAAAAACATTTAACTTAAAACAGTTAAGATTCAATAAAAGCTATAAACTGCTGAAGGGTATTATAATGAGTTAATTTCAGCAAATAAAGAAATTCTTACATTTCTATTACCAAGTTGGTTAGTTTCTGTAAATGATAAAATTATACGTTATTAATAACAACAAACTTAAACTGCCGAAATAAACAAAAATTACATAATAAACATACTTATGGTAGTTGTTCCTTCTGCTACCTTATTTTTGACAAACTTTATGACCATTTTTATTCTTCAAATTATTATTGTGAATATAAAGGCTATGAATCACAAATAAACAAACCCATTTTTATCAGGTTCAAAGATAATTCGTGCCAAATAGGCAAAAAGAAAAATTTGTAGGACTACTATCGCAGTTGTGTGAAGAGAGATTTTTATGCTCAAAATACTCAACAGTAAAAGAAGCATGATCAAAATTTACATTTTTTATCAAATACCATGTTTATACAACCATCAATCTTAATTTTAAACATTTTTGATTCATTTTCTACTCCACAAAATAGGCTTGTTATCATTACAATCAAACACAAATAATTTTAAAATGTAACACTTATTCAAATAAAATTACGCGCACGTCATAATTTTCTAAAATTTTTAAATCATTATTAGTGTAAGATTTCAATATTGGGTTTGGTTTTGAATCTGTGCACTTTAATTTCAATTTTTTTAAATTTATTTAACGAAATAATTGAATATTCACTGCCAGTATCAATTTGCATCTTCAGGTTCACCCCATTGAACAACAAATGGTATATGTGTTAACGCTAATCGAATTCTTAGAAAGAACAATATTATTCAAATGTTCTGATTGTTCACTCACACTTACGTTACCCGTTTTTTTTTTTAGAAACAATGTTATTTAAATAAGGTTTTGATTGATCACTTACATTTGCAGCACTCTTCAAGACAATTCGTATTTGAAGCTTTACATGCAGGCTTAATGTGAGCCACATTGATAACAATTAGCATTCTTGAATTATCACTCCCCTCTGTGAAATTTGCTACAGTGCTTCCTCGACTTTATTACTTTTGTAACTTGATGAGGGATAACGCTGGTTTTTCCAAAATTCTTTCGTGTCGAATCTTTCGGTTTTACGTTTTTATAACTCATGAATTTTCCGAGCGGTTTGATTTTCTTCTTTTTGGTGACTTGGTCTCTCTCGAAGCTGTTTCCACAGCAAGAGCTAGTTCAGAAGCTTTAGAAAAATCAACGTTTTTTTTCACTGAGCAATTTTGTTTTGAATTTGGGACTGTTAATCCACAAACCAATTTCTCTCGAAGTGCATAGTTTAGAAATGTATCGAAGTTGCATTTGCTTGCGAGTTCCTTTATCTTTACGATGAATGTTGAAACATCTTTATTACCTCGTTTGAGATTGTAGAAGCGAAAGTTTTCCCATAATGGTAGATGAAACCGGAGATTAAGTAATCCGTTAATACTTCCAATGCCGGCATATTTTACATCTTTCATTTCTTTCGGCTAAAGTAAGCTGCGAAGCAAAGTAAAGATCTTCTTTCCAATTGCAGTCAACAAAAGGGCACGCTTTCATCCTCAGAAGTGATTTTGCTGGCTTCGAAGAAAAAAATCGCTCTAATGAGGTATTCCACAAAGTTGTCCCCCTTGGACGAAACTTCGCAAGATGAGCAATACCTGTGCTCGGCATCTTACTGTAATATTTTCAATTTACTCGTCGCCAATATCGTAGTTGTGTGAAGTGAATTGAAAATTCGGTTACAACATTGCATTTATTCTCAAAAGAAGCGTTTACAGGAACAATAAACATGGAATAAAATTGAAATGTACACAAGTACACACGTAAGTTTCAACATGGGGCCGATTCATTTAGTTCACTTCATTTTATCTGTAGAGTGCAAATTCGATGTTGCCAAATATGACAACTGCCGTGTTAATCAATGCCTAGTGTTCTACCAAAGCAAAATACTAACTATATAATACTCTTTCTCTCAGATGTTTAGTGCATTTTAAAAGACTACACTTTCGAAATATGTATACAGGGTGTTTTTAAAATAAGTAGGGGAATGTAGGGCAAAGTAAAATAGCTGGGCAAAGAAAAATGGGGAAATATTTGCTCCGCTTTAAGCGTTACTTGCGTAGTAATATTTTGTCTATTAAAATTGATACTACAACTGTAATATTTTGTTGGAAGTCAAAAAAAATTGATGTTAGTAAAGTTCTTGTTATTAACATTTTAAATATTATTTCGGAACTTCTAATAGGGCTGTGCCGTATTTATTTAGTAAATATTTACCTCATTTGTATTTTTATATATTTTTCACAATTAGTCAAGTACAATTGGGGCGGGGGCGAAGTAAAAGAGTTCATTTTGTTTAGTCATTCAATCATTTACTAAATCACTTATGTTTTCATTTATTAACTAAACTATCAAAATGGTGTTGTTTTCTGATGACCATTGGAGTATTCAAGGTGATGAATAACGAAGGCGTTAATCCTTTTTACTTTCCTTTTACAAAAAAGGAGGTATTGTATTTGCGAAAAAAATTTCACTCACAAATCGACCTTAATTTCCATTTCACTCACCCCCGAATGAACATTGAGTTTTTTTTTTTTGACTCGCGCACAACGTGGATAAAAGCCTAAGAACCGTATAAGATTACGCGAAATAATCTATAATGACGATTCCCGAGTTAATTACAACGAATTTTCTCGTGACGTCCTGTATTTACGTATTTATTTGCGTATGTGCGTATGTATGTCGTATAACTCAAGAACGGTAAGTCCTAGAAAGTTGAAATTTGGTTTGTAGACTCCTAGTGGGGTCTAGTTGTACACCTCCCTTTTTGGTTGCATTCGGTTGTTTCTAAAGGGGTCTTTTGCCCCCTTTTTTGGGGGGAAATCATTTTTAATTTCGATGTAAACTCAAGTGGTGTTATAATTTGGCGGACACTTGGCGATATATCGCCAGTTTTTGGTCGCCAAGTTTTATTGCCAACTTGGCGATAAGTTTGGCGATTATTTTTATTTTTTAATCTGGTTCCAATTTGGCCACTGTTGATGATATTTAGAGAGTAAATTATTGAATCACATTAAAAGTGGCAGTAATGGGGAAATGACATTAAATTGGAGTAAAAGGAAGTCATGTGATGCACACATCAGCTCGTTTTTTTTTTTTTTTTAATGCTAATAATAGCGGCTTCCGTTTGACTGAGCCCCAGGGTCAACTACAAGGTTTTTGTAAACATTAGTGTACGCACGACAACGGCATTTAAATTGAATTATAGTGTTATTAATGGCGATGTGACAGAATATTTCAATATAACTAAATATATTGAAAAATCTAACATATCAAATGACTTGTACTACTCAATAAGCCGATGATATCAAATAGCTTTGACCTTGTTTCATACCTTTTAGTGCTTTTTGCCGTTGTCGGGTTTCAGTTAACTTTTTTTTTACATCGTTTTACACATCCAATTTTAATCAATCCACATTAAAAAAAATCAACCATTCCTATTCGTACCAACTTTTGCAGAAAGCGCGTAAGTCAACTTGCGAACAGTGTTGACTTACGCCCTTTCAACAAAAAGTGATTAATTTGGATAGAATGAGGCATGCGGAACTTCACAAAAACGTGAGAAAATTAAGACAGGTATAGGCTTTTCCCGATTTTCAATTCCTGACGCTAGTGTTTTAGCAAACGAGCTGATGTGTGCATCACATGACTTCCTTTTACTCCAATTTAATGTCATTTCCCCGTTACTGGCAATTTTAATGTGATTCAAAAGGTTTACTCTCTAAATATCACCAAACAGCGGCAAATTAAAAATCATATTTAAAAAAAAAACAATGCCAAATTTTTCGCCAAGTTGGCGACAAAACTTGGCGACCAAAAAACTGGCGATATATTACCAAGTGTCCGACAAACTATATCACCACTTGAGTTTACATCGAAATTAACAACGATTTCCCCCCAAAAGGGGGCAAAAGACCCCCTTAGGAACATCCGAATGAAACCAAAAGAGAAGGTGCACAACTAGACCGCACTAGGAGTCTATGTACTAAATTTCAACTTTTTAGGACATACCGTTTTTGAGTTACGCGAGATACATACACACATACACAGATACGCACATACGCACATACATACGTACATACGGACGTCACGAGATAATTCGCTGTAATTAACTCGGGAATCATCATTATGGATATTTTGCGTGTCTATACGTTCTTAGGCACTTATCCACGTGTGGTCGAGTCGAAAAAAAAACTCAATATTCATTCGGGGGTGAGTGAAAATGGAAATTAAAGGTCGATTTTTGAGTGAAACTTTTTTCGCGAATACAATACTTCCTTTTTTGTAAAAGGAAGTAAAAACGAAGTCACTCCAGAATTTTTACACAATGTGATAATGTTTCATGGTTAACAGGTAAAAAATAATGCTTTCCCCAAAAATCCATATTCTGAAGCTTTTTTAAATCAAAATTCAGTAAATATTACAATATAATTTCGGAAAGCAGGATAGTTTTAAGCTGTTGTAAATTTAATACTTGGAGGAAAATAAATCGTAGCTTCAATTTCGGCTTATGCAAATTAATCGGATTTGAAAACTGCCCAGTTAAGTACTCTACCGCTCGAGGCAGAAAAAAGCTCAAAAGATCGAAATTAAAGCGATAAAGCGTGGATTTATTTTAAAGGTGGTGAGAATTTAAATTTGCAAGTTTAGTGCAGACATTAAATGGATTTGATGCTGGAAGAGAAAGTTTTAATTTGAGAGTAACTTGACATTTTTGTTAAAAAGTTTTCTTGTGTAGGCAATTTCTGAAGTTCAGCATATTTTTCGCTTAATAAGCGCTAAAGAAAATTGATGAGAACAAAAGTAATTTAAAAGTTTTGAATATGAACATATGATTCTTTTTAATTATAAATGCAATGATTACTAGTTTACTAGTTTGCGATTTCTAGCTTACTCTTCTATGTAGAAGTAATGAGTAGTTGAAATAGAAAAATAATGAAAATTATACTAAACTTTGCCACTTCAAAAACTAAAAAATACAACATTATAATTTCCAAGCATGATGGAGATAAGCAATAGTTTTGCAGCTTTTTTATGTGCTTAAACAATGTTGCGTTTTTTTTTTTTTTTTTTACGTGTAAGCAATCTTACTATTACTTAAATCTAATACTACGTACTTACTACTGCTGCTGTTACTTAAACAACAAATACCTGTATAATTTCAGGGGTGATTGTGTCCGGTATTTTACCTGATTTCCGGTATTTTCATCTTGAGTTCCGGTATCTTCATCTTCGAAAATACCGGAACTTCTATATTTTCAGAAAAACCCACGTTTGTAAAATTTAGGGCGATTAATGAAATGCCAAAAGTCCAAATTGAAGACGTTTTGTTTGGTATAAAGCTTAAGCTACGGTCATGGTTTGTAAACTCTATGGTAATTATCGAAGAACAGCTGGAACTGGGGTGGGGGATTGAATAAAGGCTAGATAAGAAGAATCCTTGAAAAATTTTAAGAAATGAGAAAAATTAAAAGAATTTAATTCCCACCATGCACATGGACGTATTAAGTCCAATTAAAACTTCGAGTTTTAGCCCCAACAAATAATTATGTATATAAATTAGTTATATACATAATATAATGTGTACATACACGTAATATATATATATATATATATATATATATATATATATATATATATATATATATATATATATATATATATATATATATATATATACCCATCAAAACACTTTTTCTTCTTGGGGAAAAAAAAGTTCAGGTATTTTTTCACGGAGTCACAATCACCCCTGTATAATGTTAATGGTTATGCTCTCAATGCGTGGTTCGATTATCGCTGATATAAAAAAAAAACTGAAAGTCCATGTTCCAGTTATAAAGTTAAAAACTGTTTACTTCGCCTGGAATGAAAGTTTGAAGTTTAGACATGATGTAAGTAGCAAATACTACACTAAAAATATTTGTACCTCAGAGCCAAACTAACGTAAGTCACAAAATTGCTACTTTACAGGGGCGCTGAAAAATTATCGATTGAAGCATACAAATGATCGGAAGCGTACTCTTTTAACACTGGTATATTATTACAAAGTTAAAAAAAAAAAAAAAGAATTACTTTCATATGGCTCGGTGGGGAATAGCCTACATACAATGCACAAATAAACGGAAAATTACAATTTTTGGTATAATATTAGCCTGCCTTCGAGGGGGGAACAGAAATTTTCTTTTGAATCATTCCATTTTTTTTTAAAGTTTTGTTTGGCACTAACCACGTCAAAATGTCAGAGCATTTAATTTGTTTACCTTTTCTACTTTTTACTATTAAAACATTATCCTGCTTTCAATCGATTGTTCATAGAAAGGCATTATTTATAGCAAATGGCAGATAAAATAGCATTATATTGTTATTTAAAAGGGATAAGACTTTTTATAACTAAGAAACTCTTTGTTCTCCAATGGAAAAACAGGACTTGACTCACAGCATATCGAATCTTAGCACAGAAATCAGAAATAAATTGTGTAAATACGGTGCTTTGCTGTCAAGTAAATAGTTTCTTCCCTCTAATGATGCGGTTTCGAAATTGTTTTGCTCAAGCACCAATTTATTAAATTAGGTAAAAAAGCAATCCCATATATTATAAAGTATTTTTTATGCGCCAAAATATATTTAGCTATCACAATTATAGGTGTAATATGAACAGTGGCGGCTCGTGGGAGGGGCCACAGGGGCCCGGCCCGCCTCACATTTTCAGACAAAAATTTATTACTTTTTATTTATTTTCCTTTTTTTTTTTGTGCGTACGTGTTTGAAGTTTAAAAAAAAAAGGAATTGTACAATATTTTCTTGCCTATAATTCGCGTATTATCTGTTAAAAAAAAAGTAAAATTAATGAGGAGCGGATTATATACGCTGCCGTGGATTATCTTTTTTTTTTTAAATTTTTTTTCTTTAAAACTAACGCATCGAACCTCAATATTTACAGCAGGATTCGCAGAGACCGTTACCCTGCCTGCATGTTGTTTATTTTACATATCTTGAACGCCCTTCTTACGCGATTCAGGCTATGTAAAATACACAACATACAGTAAAGGAAGACTTCATTTGCACAAGATTAGTTTGTTCCTTTCTAGACTCTTTGTCTTCAAGTAATTAGCGTACTATAATGACAATTCGGAGAAGACGTCATTATTTTTAGATTTTTTTTTTTTGAATATACCTTATTCCCATTTTTAAATTAGTTGTTAAAAATGTATGTTAAATCAAAACGTATCTGAGAACACAATAGGTCAGAAGAGATTTTAATTTGAAAGGGTAAATCTTAATTTCTTTTAAAACGAAATCTTTGAATTAAAAATTTTCAATAATTGCAGCTAATAGTCATCTAGTTACCCCTCCTCCCGCCCTATTTCTTCCTTCTTTTTCCAAGATCGTCTGAAAATAAAAGAATCTCTCCTCCGAATCACTCCCCCCTCCCGCCAAAACATTACGGAACATCCCAACTCTTATTCCCAGATCTTCAATTTCTCAAAATTTCTAGGGAAAGTCTCCGAACACCTTACAACATCGCTTAAAACTGTGTTCGAAAATCACTTAAAATTGCGTTTTAGGAGCTTCAATTTAAAGATTGCTGTCCCTAATGTTTCCAAATATGGTCCTACAATCGCTTTTTTAAGTCTTAATTTTCAGAAAATATTCGGGAATGTGCCCCCGAACCGCCTTTTTTTAATATCATCAAAAAATAGGTTTTTTAAACAGCCCCTTTTAAAAAAATTGAGTGGTATAGTCTCTGATACCCTGTTAATATCATAGGATGTTGTGTTTTTAAGCCTTCAATTTTGAAAAAAATTCCATGGGCGCCGGCAGATTCATATGCAGATGGGTACACCCGCATGTAAAAGGCTGATATTTTTTTTACTAGTTTTTTAATTTATTTATTTTTAATAATAATTAATAATTTTATCCGCGAATACGGAGATGTATTTTTATCTTTGATAAAGTTAATTACCTCATAATTTTTACATATGTCTCTGATCACAATATTTTTGCTTTTTTGTTATTTGATCTTGCTTAAAACAAAATTAATTTTACTCATTCAAAATTTTTTCTTAATAAATGATTAAAAATAATATTACTATTAAAAATATTAGATTAATATTGATTTTTAAAATTTATTTATTTTTTGTGAAAAGCCAGGGGCAGAAAGAGCCTCCCTTGCAGCCTTTTACAGGTACTGCAAGGGAGACGTACTGCAGCGTCGAAAAGCGTACTAGACAAACTTGAGATTAATAATTTTCGTGATGCATTTTGTAACTTTTCCCTATCTGATTAGCTAAATTTTATTTGTGAAAGTCAGGGGGTGAAAGTGCACCACCCCGCCGGCAATCATGGACATAAACATGAGATTAATATCTTTCGTGATTTATTTATAGTGGTTTAAGTATTTTGTAGCTTTGTCCTGTGTTTAAAATGCATTTAATTTTATTAATTTAATACAAAAAATTAATTTCGGAAAGTTTAAATATTAAAAAAAAATTGCAACAATCGGGGCGGGGGGGGGGGGGGTAGTAGTGACCCATGATCTGCCCCCCCCCCCCCACTTTTTCAAGGCATGAGCCGCCACTGAATGTGAATATTGATCATTTAGGAAATTGTACAAAATGACAGAAAAATAAATGATGAAAATGCAACATAAGTGAAACATTAATACTATACGTATTAATGTGACTGGTGAACTTGGTTTTGAGCAATAAATTTTTCGAACCATGGCGTCATTGAAGTGATCTCGCAGCTCTTAATGCGGGCGCTCGTATTTAGCAGTGACCATTTTCCAATTCTTATTTTCCTGATATAGATTTCCTTTATTTATTTATTTTATTTATATATTTATTTATTTTGTTCAAAAGTTTTTGCAACAGCTGCGTGCCTCCTTACAACGATTCTGTGCGTCCCTGGGGAGAAGTGCTCCACATATTGAAAATTACAGCTCTCTTTTATCTTTAAAGATTAACTGCGTTTAGACTTTAAAACGATAATATGAACTAGGATGAATGTATAAAAAAGTCTCGACTCTCGGGGAAAAAATATTAAACGGAAATAATACAGCTAAGCATTGGAAACGTAGCTGAAAATGTATATAATAGATGAGACCGGTGCAGTGGGGGGATATGGTTGAGTTGATAAAGGGTTTAAACTTTCAAGTGCGTGTGTGCATACAACGACTTCTTCTGATTTAACCTGCTTATGTAGGTTTACCTGTCTTTTTTTTATTAGAGGTATTAGTAACAAATATTTTACGTGTACAAAATTATTTCTGATGGTTTTCTTTCAACTGCGGTATAAGATAATGCTGCGTTCCTTAAACATTTTGCTGAGAAGTTGCTTATATTCAAAGCTGTTCGTTGTTAGGATATAGTTGTCTACTGGATACCGTGCAATAATTTAACTCGCAAGTTTTTTTAAGTTTATTTTTTCTTTTTAAAGAAATTCAGAGAAATGACTAAAAAAGGAGTTAATTACTCTTAAAATATGTGACTTTGAAATATTTTTGCTTATTTTGGGGAAGATAGCTTTACTTATGGTTGTATTAACTGTAAATGATATTCATATGTATCACCCAAATCGGATTGAAACTTCAAACATTTTGAGAGAGCTTTCTAAAAAAAACAACTATTAAAAACATCATTTTGTTGCTTTTTACATCAGTATAACATTCATGTTCATTTATGAATCAACTTGACCTACGTTAGGCATAGGTGATACTTTTAAAAAATTCATAAATAGTTTATATGAAAATAAAACGTCAACAAAGTTTTTGAAGTCATTATTTGATAGAAAAAAAGTAATAATACTGCATGTAATTTTATTTTGATGCATAACATTTAAAAAACAAAAAAAAAAAAAGGAAAGAAATTGAGTGCGCAGAATTTAACCACTTTCCCATATCCATATTAATCTAAAAATATTTTTTTCCTGAAATTGTATAATTAACTTCAATCGGACCCAAAACTAACAAAAGCACTGAATAGTTTGCATTACTTTTGAGTACTCGATAAACTATATGGGTCTTTTTTCCATATCCTAATAATAAAGTGTTTCGACAAATTCTGCAGCCAGTAACAAATGTCAGAAAAAATTCGTGTCAGATACTGATCACTTTCCGATACATGTGACCTTCTTCCATACATGCAACACTTCTTTAACATCTTGCTCAAAAAATACGGGGTGTAACAGTACAGTGTTTACAGACTTTCAGAGCAGATAGAGAACACCTAGACGGTGGGAAATCACATAGCAATGCATGATCGGAAACGCTTTCCTGGCACGGTAGTGACGACACAAATCACCAAAAAGACAAGACACGATTAAGAGTTTATAAACATGTTTATAATCGTTAGCATAGCAAAAAACTAAGAAAAAAGAACATGAAGGAGCCAACGATCGTCATCATAGTAGATGTTCGAAATTACGAACCCGGGCCGTGATGCATGCCTCACATCTCCGGCGCATTGAAGATCGAACGTAAAAGCGAGCTCTGCAACAAAAACCGCGTGTGCGCATGCACCGTCATCTGATGCTTCAGTTTACGTAACGACATCTATCGTGTACACCAGACAAAAACATACTAGCATTTTGCTGTATTAATAACAATAAACATGTTTTGTCTGTTGAAAGAATTCATAGCATCTTGAGGAATGAGTAGAGATATTTAAATGCTTAAAGCTTCTTTTTGAATTCTTAAATTCGTTTATTCAAATAAAAGTACGTTGTTTCATGTAAGGGGAATAGCTAAAATGGTAGCTTTTATCTTATGAAGATGCACTTCAACCAACTTGCATTTTAGCTAGTATCATCCGCAAAACCTTTTTTTTTTCTTTTCCCTGCATTTGTACTGTATTTTAACTGTAAGATATATTCAAATTCTTGGATAGTTTTTGCAGTGCATTTTTATTCAGTTGGAAATCCATTCCTTGTAACGAAAATAAAAAACTTAATGCGCGTGTATTTTACCTCGTTTTCAGTTTTTTTTTTTTCTGAATCAGAGGAGATTTTAAGCCATGAATACTCAAATGTTTCGCCTCTGAAACTCACGAATATTTTAAGAATCTACGGAAGTAAACTCATTTTAGGAAAAGTATATAACAAATATTTAATTCAGTTTCAATTGATTTTTAATTCAGCTGCTATTGATTCAGACTAAAACGGAAAGGAGAAAAGTCTAACGTTTTGTGGCTTACAGAAGCTAAGAGGTACTGCAAATGATCAAAAGGAAAAATAATTGCCTATCTCAAGTCAAATAGGAAAAAAAACTATAGAATAATGAAGCACAAAATTAAAAAAAAAACACTGGCAGAAACAAAAGCCATAAAGAATTCTCAAAAACAAAAATGTGTATGTTAAACAAAAAAGAGCAGAAACCGTGACAAATATATATATATATATATATATATATATATATATATATATATATATATATATATATATATGTAAAACCAAAAAAACACGATATTATTAGTTGCGCTAATAAATTTTACGTACTTTTAATTATTTTTTTTCTCTTTGAAGCTCTCTGTTCTGAATCGTCTCTCTAGCGAGCCCTGGTTTTATTTATTTATTACTGTTTGATGTTAAAAACAACTATTGCAGCTGTTATCAGCTGTTATAAGAATCATGAAAGCTTCAAACATATTTTATCTCTAAACCCGTTATCCGCGTAGATCATTAGGCAGGCTCATTGGAAGTATCTTCAAACCGCGATAAGAAATATCTCTAAGCAGAAAAAAAAAACTGGATCTTTAGAGGTGCTATTTTCTAGCTATAACTTATTAGGTGGAAAGTAGGCAGTTTCAAAGGTGCACTGTAAGCCGAAATGTAAAAAGGATTTTTCGGAGTCTCCACTGTGCCGGCTCACGGCATTTATTTTGTAAACGCGTTTGTTATAGAGAAGACCTGGACTTTCAAGTAAAACCAAAAAATTAAGATTCAAAGATATTGATCAATTATATTTCAAAGCATTGCGTTACAGTGCTGACCAAATTATTAGACTAAAGAGTTTTTTTATTTGTTTTTTGTACACTATTTGTACTAAAATACTATTTATTTTACTATTAAAGTACAGTACCTACTGCACACTGATTGTTACGTTATTTTAGCATAATTTAATGTTTGCAGTTGGCAGCACTGTCTGCTTTGTTTATGTTCTTTGTTTATCTACCTACCAGGAACATAACCTCAATCAGCTTAAACAGTTCACTAGTTCTTTTTATTAGTGTGTTCTGTTATATTTAAAGTTAGTTTTAGGTAATTAGTGAGTATGTGTATGTGAGTATATATAATAGTGAGTATAAAACAATTTTTACCTCCTTTTTTTAAAAGTTAAGAAATGGTGTAAACCTTGTGAAAAGTATGCCAAAAAGACTTAAACTGCTCATCAAGAACAAGGGAATGCATAACTAAATATTAAATAATTATTTCACTGTTCGTTAATGTGTCTATAGTAATGTAATCAATAAAGAATTTGCTTTTAAAAGACTTAGTCTAATTAGTTGGCCAGCACTGTACATTGTACGAAAATGCCATGGTTTTGTCTAAATAAAGGCAACACATTATTTTTCTCAAAACACTAAAAGCAGTTGAAAAAAGGCAATAATGACTATAAGAATTACAGAAACATGTTTCGAGGTTACACGAATCCCCTTTTAAATGTGAAAAAATAAATACATTTGTCTAATTAGAGTATATTTTATGTGAAGAAGACATTCACAATCATGGGTACGGACTTGTGTTTATTTGTGCGTGAGTTATTTTGTGTGTGTGTGTGTATACAACGAATTTTATCAAGCTTCCTAACACGCTATTGACAAAATTCTCAGCAGAAATGAAGAACAACTCTCATGTTTCTTTACTACAAGAAAGTATGATGCTAAGGAAAGATTTGATGGAAGGAAGAAGTTATTGGATTGCTTTGGGTCAGAGCGTAGAGAAATGAGCGAGGGCTTGTGAAAAGAAGCTTATATTGCTGTCGTCGAGAGGATTATAGAATAAAATCTATATTGCTGTGCTTGCTTGCTTCAAAAAATCGTTTCCGGGAATACAAAATAGGCGATTCTTAAAATACTGTTAAAAGAGCCGTTATTTATATTTTTAATACTGGTTGAAGATACTATTATTGTACAAGCATAATATTAGGATGGAGCAATTGCACGGGGAAAAAAAGGAGTTTGCTCAAGTAAAAATAAAATGCATATAAATACATTATGTCGAGTATTTTAAAAGCAATAAAATGTGAACGGTAACTGCTAAAGAAATACTAATAAAATATTTACACGCTACAACTTAGTTCTGGAATATCTGGAGACAAATAAAAAAATGTATGAAAGATTTCAAGCTTATGTTAAAGTATTCCATTTTCTCCTGCAATAATTTAAAAAAAAAATAGAATGTTGTTATTTTCTTTTGCTGTGATAAGAGAAACTAGAAGATTTTAAAACATTTCAAAAGTTTGGAAAATAAATTTATGTTTTTCATTTTTCGAAAATCGCTGCTAAAAATATAACTTTTACTTATTTTTGTTTGCAAAGTATCTGCATCTGTTTCTTGATTAACATCAATATTTAATTTAACTTTTTGTATATCGGTTACACATTTGAGAAATATGTTCTGCTATGTAAGCAAGTAAGACCGATATTTTGTCTGGTAAATTTACCTATGATCTTAATAAATTATAGAGATATTTAGCGACATTTTGTTGGGTAAAACAGAGCACTAACGCATGCTTCTTTTTTTATTAATGTAAATACTACGAAACAGTGCTGATAGAATATAAAATCAATGTAGACACATGAGAGTAATATCAGAAAATTTAATAACGTCGTTTAAAACTTCAGCAATAAATATGCAATAAAAGCTTCGTTAAAATAATCGTTGGAATATTTTTCTCTAGTCATTCATATTATTTTCAATGCATTAGCCGCAGGTTATTTACATACTTTACAAAATGGATGATGCATTTACATTTCAATTTCAGCATAGTTTTAATATAAATTTTAATGAGTTTAAAGCATGAAAGGGGAAGTAAAGTCTGTAGTAGAGTTATAATATTTAAGAGTGTAACTGCATCAGTTTTTATAACTAAATGTAAACTTGCACCAAAATTATCCAACATTTTACCAACTAGTAAAATACCGGCTTACTTTAAAGTGAGTTTCAAAAAATGATTCAATATTTTAACCTTTTAGAAATACGGCCTTGTTTAAAATACCGTCTTAAGATTTTTTTTTTTTTTGGCTGTACAACATGTGAAGAAAATTACCATAACTGGCAAATTATTTTAAGTCTTTTGATTTGAATGGGACAAAATATTTCTTTCTCACTATGAGAAGAAAGAAAGAAATGTGTGTGAGTGTTTTTCTTTTCTTTTCTTTTTTTTTTTAATATAAATTTGTAGAATTAGAAGATTTAGCATTTCAGCAAAAGTACAATTGATTTCAATGAGAATTTTCTATACTTTAAAGAATATATTACAAATCTTCCTCCCCTTCTCTCTCTTTCGTAGAATGGCACAAAATTATAATGATGAAAAATAGCAAAACCAATTTTAATCTTTTTCAACTAAAATACCAATTAGTTGAAACAATGAAAAAATATACAAACTTTTCAACCATTTTATTCTACATAGGAGATTTTAAAGCACGCAATTCAAAGAGAGGTACAAAAAATGAAAGATGGGTAGTCATGGAATTTTATGTTTTAAGCAGTTCCTTTTTCGTTATTCGTTACCTTGAAAAAGGTTCCCGAATTTGCAAGATGTTTCTTTAAGTGTGGCTCTTTGTGAGAAAATAAGTAATTCTTTGAAAATTATTTACTAAAATATATTCTATTGTCTTCCTTAGAGATGTGCCCGATTAATCTGCGTGATTTTAAAAAAATGATAAAGCATTTATAAAACCTATTCTTTTAATCGATTTAATCAGTTTAAACTTATGAACTCGATTAAAAACAATCTAACTTCATTATCATCATATAAACAGCTGAAGGTGTTAGTTTGCTGAAAGCTGGTCCTTCTTATGGCATAAAAATGTTTTTCTCTTATACTTTGATTTTATAAAATTAAATAGTTCTGTTTTGGTGCGCAAGTATGGAACTTACCCTTCTCTTATAAAAATAGCTGTACGTTTTTTTATTTATTTTTATTTATTATCAGATTCCCCCCCCCCCCGTTACTTTGTTATCTTATTAGACTTACAAAATACTATATAAAAACAGATAACGACAACAAAGAAATAAATTTTTACCTAGTATTCATCCTTAGGTCTAAAGAGGTTAATCATAACTTTAAAAATAGTCTTTAGAAGAACCAATGCTAAAACTGACACTGATACTGATACTTGAGTTAATTCTTACAAATATTCTAATACGACCTCTATACACAAACAAGCAAGAAGAGATGAGAGAATGTGATTCCTATTTGCGAAATATATTTTGCAATGGAAATATATTTTTAAAAGCATTTCTTATAATGATCTCGACTGGTCATTAATAGCATGAAATATATGCCTGTCGTCTAATGATTTCATATAAAAAGTATTTTTAGGACTTTTCGCAATATTTCGAAAAGAAAAATTTTGTATTTCAACACTGTTATCGATGACGACAGAAAAGTATTTGTCTGCAAAGCAATTCTATGAAAAAAAAAAAAAAATAAATAAACTTTTATTGTTTTAATGGATCGTGATCAAACTTGGATTCGAGTTTATGGCTGTTATTATTGCGTTTTTTTTTTTTTTTTAATCTTGTCCACAATTGTATTAGAGAATAATTAACTGATCAAAACATTATAACCACATTGTGTACATTTTTCCTACAAATTTCATAGTTAAAATTAAAACAACGTTAGCTTTCTGTTCATATTAGCATTACCTTATCATGAAAATTTTAATCATTGTTATTTTTTGAAAGCATTACGTACAGAAAATTAAAATTCATAGATAAATTGCTTAGCTAATGAAAAGTCTATTTTCTCAGTGGGATCAAGTACCCTCCTTAAAGGGATCCGTTGGTGTGAAGATATATATTCCCTTTATAAAGAAAATGAAAGAAGTTTTTATAAACTACCAATCCTACCAAAATTAACTGCTTAATTTTAAGTAAAAAAAAAAACTGTTGGATAGAAGAAAAACTATCAATATTCAAGCAAAATATGTTTAAAAACTAATAATCTGCTGCCAGAGAACCAAAATAAAAATTGAAGTGGAGATCAAGTATTCCCAGTCTCCCGTATAGTTATAGTTAAATGAACTTCGAGGGACCGAAAATATTGTTCGTCGTAACGAGAATTTCATTGTAATGGAACTCGAACAATGCGACAGCTATTGAAACGGGACTGACCATTTATTTCTCTGAAAGAGGTATTTAGTTATATTGGGATTTGCTGTAAGGAGATTTAATTGTACATTCAGGGGGGGGGGGAAATAACATCTCTTTGAAGAACAAACTATTTAACTTGAGCTCTTAGGATAGAAACAAATAACGAAATAAAATGAATTAATTTTACTTGAAAGTCATTTATTTTTCCTGTATATTATTTGTTACCAAGTATTTTATTTTTCTTGTAAATACAGCAAAGCATTTTTATTCATACATTTTGAAGGTAGTTACCACGAAATCTACCATTTGCAAATCCTATTTCGCTACATCGCTATCATTGTTTACACTTGAGTTAGGGTTAGGTGTATGAAGCAAGATTGTTTAAGAAAACAGAAATATCTATAGACTTTGTCAATTACCAACACTGAAAGTAATTTCAAAAATATCGATTTTTTTTCTTCTTTCATATTGTTTTAAGGTTATTTTTCAAAGGGATATACGATTACTTTTAAGTAAAAGCGATAAGCAATAAGCTTTAAGTAAGCGATAAGCGCTCAACAAGAGACAAACCACGTAATCTAAAGGGACTCCGTTGTTGTTCAAATTTGAATCAATCCCTTTTTTGCACAAAACTTACTTCTGAATTAATTATTTTGGAAAAAATTCATTAATTGCCCCCTTTGTTTTTACAAACGGTTAAATCTTTGAAAAAACCTTTTTTATTGTAAATACATTGTTAGACACATGCTGCTATCTGTTTAAGTCCATTTTTGATAATTTCGACTTAACGCCTTTGAGAAACAAACTCTTCAACTATGCATAGCAGATGCTATTACTCTATACTTGGCTGATGCTATCGCCTTGTATGTCGAGTCTTAGACTTAAAAAAAATCACGATGTTCGAAGGTGTACATACAGCTATTTCTAAGAAAATTACAGCACTTCTCTTGAATCATCAGTGACACCAGGATATCTTGTATGAGATAGAGAACCGTAAACCCAAAACTTCGTAAGATCTTTCTCGAAAGTACTGAAAAAATAAACCTACAGTGCTGGTAAAAAAAAAATTGCATCACCCTCGCATTTTCACAACAATGGGATTATGTGAGAATTTTTATTCGACCGATTAACGATGAATGTATGTGAAATTCTGCAAAACTTATGAAATAAACCTTTAACAGCAGGAATCCGATAATTGTTTACGTAGATCGGGGCTGTTTCCTGGCCAAGGTAAACTGCTGACCCCATGCTCATTTTTCCATTTCTTAACCTGCGTGTGAGTTTAGAGAAAAAAAATACTTAACTCCATGTCAATTTAAGTCTAATGGAGGCTAAAGGTTTTTAAATTGTTACTTATCAGTTTTGCCCTATGGCACGGAGCAGAATCATCCTGGAAAATGACGTTTGGAAATGAAGTAAAGTGATCCCGGATAGTAGGAAGCAATTTTTCCTCCAAAATGCCAATATACACCTGAGCGTTTACTGTTCCTTGCACAAAGTGAAGCCCACCAACTCCTTGATCAGAAATACATCCCTAAATCATCTGGGATACGGGATGCTTGACTGTGTGTTGAATGCAGTCGGGATAACATTCGTCTCCTTTGCGGCGCTGGTGATGTAATTTTTTTTACTACCACTGTAATACTCCCATAAGAGAACTAATGATGACCAGAATGGCTGATACTATAGATATAGATGAATAGAAATATTTTCACAAACACGATGCATAATTAGAGGTATGTTCCTCATTTTAATAAAACCAACTGTTATGATGACATCACACGACAAAATTTGGGAAGCTACTCTGTTGCAAAGGTTTTAACAGCTGACCATAAGTCGGCTTGCTACTAACTCACTCTTGTCAAGTGAAAGTAAAATATATTCGTACTTACTTCAACATATTCATATAGTGTCAATAGTCAAGCAGTTTTGAGATTTTTTTATGCTTGTACAGTTTACTCTCGATTATCCGCGGGTATTTTCACCCTTTTTTAATGATATGCACTTATAATATAGTCTCTAAATGTTTTTTTTTTATTATGATTGTGTTGATGTTTCGTGTTAGGCTTTTACTTACATTCAATGTCATCGTTTTTAGCACTAATTTAAATGTATGTGTGAGTGTTATTCATATTTCTTTTATCTATTGTATCCACTCTAGTATCGTTTTTTACCTATTAGTCGGATTATCCGCGGTTACCGTGCCACCCTATTCCGTGGATAATCGAGAGTTTGCTGTATTTTTTTTTAGGGAGTGTTTCGTATTATACATATATTGCCTACATGCAGGCTCCAAAGGGTTTGATATTATTGCTTGAAAAGTCTCCTTCTGAAGAAAAAAAAATATAGCACGATCTAGATATTAAGTTCATTGACATTTTAATTAACCATAAATAAAATCTATTATATATATATA
The DNA here is from genome assembly GCF_026930045.1 of Uloborus diversus. NCBI lineage: Eukaryota > Metazoa > Arthropoda > Arachnida > Araneae > Uloboridae > Uloborus > Uloborus diversus. The sequence goes on along the minus strand of NC_072733.1, from coordinate 200,333,389 downwards.
TATATATATATATATATATATATATATATATATATATATATATATATATATATATATATATATATTATTTAAGTCAAAACGTGCTGTTTAAAATCTAAAAATCAATTACCCGACGCGAATCATACACAAAAAGAAAATCTGAAAACCATTTCATAGAGAAACTTCTAATATCCGAATAGTACAAGCAACAAATATTCCATACACTCTTTTCAAAGTATTGGGCTACCTTCACTTGATATAATGATTACCTTATATATTACAAGCAGTAGAAACGATGTCATTAAAGTGTATTAACATGATCACGGTATAATTTAATTATTTCTTACTCTAACAATTTACTTAATAAAAGGTTCCCTAATAAAGTCAGAAGGAAAAGCAAAGACCAAAAGTTTTCATTCCTTAATGACATATTCTGCTTCATGGTAATTCAATAACTAAGCGAAGCTGGAAGCTGTTAAATTGCTTACTAAGAAATTATCGGAAGAAGGCATCGTTGATATATCTTGCTACGATGGATGCATGGCCTCTCTAAATGTGGTTTCGAAATAAACTAAAAGCCTTGTTCTAGCAGAAAATTAAAGTTTCTATTTGTTAGGATATAGTGAAAAGAAAAAAAAGAATATCCTGTCTGTATTTTAGTTTTAGAAGTTTTTAAATGAATTTTAAAATATTCAGTGTAGTGTATAAGAAAAACATCTAAAAAATATGCAATGGAGGTCCTTTTCCAGAAAACGCAACTTTTGAACGCAAATATTTTTCAATTTCGAAACGTTTTGTTTTGTTTTTATTTTTTTGTATTATTCTTACATGAAAGTGTAACCCTAGTTATCACAACTTAATGGCCCAACTAAGTTCCAATTATTTTACTCAAAACTAAAAAAAAATTTAAAAATGCCTAGTTCACGGAAATAAAGTAAAAGAAAAAAACTTTTAAAAATTGAGGCCAATTTAATATCAAAGTAGTAATTTTGTTAATTGTGCAAACAATCAGCTATTTTAATGATTAGTGGGAATATAATATTAAACTATCTTAATTAAATACGGCTCGATTAGTAGTTTCAAATGTATGTTAAAAAATGTATTTAGTAAATTTGAGGATATATTGGCAATTTATAATTTTGGTAGAATGCATATTATTGATGTATTTCCCCTTCATCATTTATTTTCACCCCAGAAATAATAGCATTCATAAAGTCTGCACGGTGGTGAGAAATTTTCCACTAATATAGGCCTAATAGATCCATCTTTTGGGGAATTTTGTTTTCTTCGTTGCTACAATCTACACATGTTGAGCATATGAGAACGCATGTTCCATTTTTTTACATTAATTTACATGCCTGAAATTCAAGTTCAAGGAGGTGAGAAGTCAGAACAACCACACTAAGTTTTTAAAGCAAAATCTATTTTCTTGATTTTCAACAAAAATCTCACAACTTCAACTATGGCTGAAAATAAATAAGGGAGCTCCCTTGTATCGTGGAAAATAAAATTTAATGTCATTACTGCTACGAGTTAATGAGGAATGGCACTTTGTGTTTAGGTAACGGAGGTGAGAATTTATTGTGGGACATGACTTATTATCCTACTAAAGCGAACTAAAACACAATATTAAAAAATTAAATATACTTAAACAATTAGTATTTGAGACACTTGTGAAAGGAATAATAAATAAATAAGTATATACTTTTAATTAAACACGCTATTAAGCAACGTAAACAGTCATTATTATTAAAAAAAATTGTTGGCAGGTTTAAATAGATATCTTTTTGACTGAATTAAAAATCATTGTTAAATGAATTGTTACTTAAAGTATTTACTGTAAAAGGCGTGTGACAGAAAAGTTACAGTTTTTGAAAAATGACCCGTGAAAAGAATATTTATGTAGTTTCAAAAGCATTTTAATAATTTTGATTGCTAGAAAGATGAAATGAAATTATTTTCGTAAACATTTTTGAAGTAAAAACTAAAGGACATAATTTTTACCAATATTTATGCTAATATTCATCGGTATAAATATGTTGATCAACTTTTTACAAAGCAAAAAGAAAATATTTTACCGTAGTATCAACTGAGACATAGTCATACATCTGTAAAATAATACTTTTTGAATTTCATTTCTGCTTCCAGTTTATGCATTTTGTGTATATCGTAACACATTGTTAGCACATTGTGAACATATATTATCTCGTTTCAGGTTTGTGGTATTATTAAACATATTTATCATAATTTAAGTATTTTTCTTCGCATGTTTTAAATTTACAAAATAAAACAGAAGAATAAAGTCAATTAATACGATAAATAATCGTTAATTAATGCGTCAACATCAAAAGCTGTTATTTCTACTAAATTTGTGAGAAAATGAACAAAATTTAAAGGATAATAACTTTACTATGTTAAGATTTTTTTTTGAGTAAATTTTGTTCTTTTTTATGTCAATTTTGAGCGGAATTGTTACTTAAATTTGTTATTTTATACACAGAAGTTTCACACACGCTTTCTTATTATTTGAAAGCACTGTTTGTTCTAAATTAATTAATTTATTTATTAAACCAAAACTGAGCTTTGTCGGTTAATACGCTTGTAATTAACACTTAAATTTAAAAATATGTATACATTAATGTTGCTCTTGGCTTGTGCTTACTGGCCAGCATTTTAGGTCTTTTTGTTTCATTTTTATGGTGTTTTATCTTTTTAAAGAGGAATAATTTCTCGCCTTTTTTTTCCCCCAACATTTGCTTTTTTCCTTTTCATTTTCCCCATTTTATCGTTTTTTCCTTTCTCCTAGACTTAAATACATTTTTCTGAAATAGTAATCACTGCCTCAACTTTGTCTAATGTTGTGTATTTGCACCACTTTGGCTCACCTTTCTTTTTCCATCATTAAAGCCGTGAAATTTGGCACAGCTTTCATTAGGATCATTCAAGAGTGCATCTCACGGGAGCTTAATTAAATTAGCTTACGGAATCATCAGCTTACAGAAGGAACGCTAAGGAAACCGGAGTGAAACTCTAAGAAAAATTCAATTTGTTGAACTTCGACAACAAATAATACTAGTTTTTTTTTTTTTTTTTTTTTCAAACGGAGCAATGTTAAGGTCATGTGAATAATTTGACACTACAGAAGAACAATATTTGAATATTATGTGATTTTTTGTCCGAGATTAATCTGCATCTTAAGGTGCTTAGTCGTTTCTCATTTGATTTAATTAAATATTTAATATCAACTGATAAATGCAACTACAGTTCAGTTTCAACATCACAATTAGTCTTGATTAAAAAAAATATAATAATTTATCCATTGCATGAGTCTAATTTCAAAAAGGTTACTAATCAACGCTTAGTAATTCTGATTTGCGGCAGATACTATAAATAATATTATCTTTGTTCCACCAGGATATCCCAACATGTTGTATTTTTTAAGAATGTTTCAATGCTGAATGAAATATTATACAAATGATGCATGTTTCTCAATAAATCCTGGTATTATTCATAATCATTCTTTTTTAAAAGATAGAAAATGTAAAGCATATTAATCAAGAAACTGGAGAGAGAGAAAAGAAAATACCTCTGCAAAAGTAAAAAGACCACTGCTTATTTAATCTTTTTGAAGAAAAATTGAAAGCCGAAACGAACAAAACGGAATTAATGAGTCTTGCCAAGCTTCGTTTCCTATGTATTTGCACATATTAAAGATTTCCTTTCGTTTCTTTTCAATATTTTTACTTCGAATGGGGAAAAATATTCCTTTTGCGTACTGAATTGACTGTTTCAGTGTTTCTTTCACGCCTTCGATCAATTTTAACTTTTTGCTGCTTCAGAATTGATTTTGATATTAACTAGTTAAAAATGAAAGCCTTTTTGCTGCATTGAGTGCATTTCATGATTCTAGTTTCTTTGAAAAATTTGTCTATTTTCTGAAATAAAATATACGTTATATAATAAGAAGTTTGAATATAAGTTTAAAAATTTAGTTAGATTTCTTTACAACGTACGTCAAATTAAAAAAAATGTTTTAAAAGACATTTTAGTAGGTTTGAAGCTTTTCAAAACAAATGATTATTCATAGTGAAGTCTATTTTTATTCAAGGAATGCTTTGAAAAATCTCATTGTAGTCTTTTACATCATTTCATATTCTATTGAGTTTTCCCAACATGTTTGATTTTTTCACTGTGCACCACCCGTAAAACTGCCCCACTATGCACCACATGTGCAGCATAAAGCATTAAGTCAAAGCATTATGGAAGCAAGGAACATGAATGTCTCGGAAAATACCTTCACAGAACTAGTATTCGCGATAGTCCTAAATGTATACTGTGCAATCTAGATAGGGACATGGACTCAGCTCATCTACTTGTCTGCCCTGCACTTGTCTCCTCGACTCTGCACAGCCGTTAGTTACTAAGAGGCCAGGGCCCCATGGGCTAACCAAGTTACTTTGTGACTGTCTTTGTTTTTCGTTCTAATTTCTATTGTTGGTATTCTTATTTTCTCTTAATTGCAGCCTGCCATTGGAAGTATAAAAAAAAAACTTTTCCCCTAATTTTTAAAATAATATGTTACGAATGTGTAGTTAAATTATCCTACTAACTTTATTTTCTAAGCATCTTTAAAATTTGAAAATGTCCATGGTCAAATTGACAATTTTCCTGATATTCACCCTTAAATATTTTTGCCGTTTAACTTTATTACGGTCCACGGAGAAATTTAAAGTGTATGGAAATTCAGAATCAACAAATTATTAAAAATATTTACTAAAAAAACACAGTACTTACTAAAAAATATTTTCTGATTTAAATTCTTGAACATTGTGTTTAAGAATAACGAAGTCCTTACAAAGACATTTTTAGACATTCAAACCATGTCACCTAAAATATTAATATCACTAAAAAAATGTCTTTGAAAAATATCGAAGACATTGTTGCTGAAAACATGCATATCGCTTACTGGCAACAATTTTAGCACATCTCAAAAATATGAAAGAGCGTAATAATTATTGATTTAAAAGCAGAGCTGAACGCTCTTTCTTACCACAAAACACTCACAAAGTTAGTTTACAAAACTGATGATATGTTTATTAACTTGCAAATTTGACACGCAAAGGACAGTTTTTAGAAAAATGGTTAGACTGCTGAAACGATATTTGAAATATTTTGAAACATAAATTGTTTTCAGGTCCATGTATATGATAATATCTATGCAAGGAGGGGTGGGGGATTTTCTGGCGTTTTTAAAATATAGCTAAAAATAGCTTACGATTCAAAAACATATATTTTTGGAAAATATTAAAAAAATTAATCACATTGAATAGTTACAAATGTAGAACTTTCGGCGAAAAATATGCTGTTTTACCGGCTTTCAAAAGTGTTTTACAAATGGTTTTGAGCAACAAGAAAGGAAGCTAGACGATAATGTTTTGCTTTCTACCTGTGATTAAAAAGAAGATTAAGGGTTTAGCTGCACCGCATTTCTAAGAAAACATGGGTCGAGAATAAAAAAGGAACGGTAAGATAACAGAACCATACGATCATGCAAAGACATAAAAGTAAAAAGAGTGGGAAAAGTAAAATTGAAATTAAACGAAATCACTGCTATTCAAAAAAGAATGGACGCAGAAAATTCAACTTTGTCGGTGAAAAATTGGTAAAATAAAATATTAATGGGAGCTATTGAAGATAAATTACTGAACAAAATTAAATCAAAATAAGTAAGCCTTGATGATTCAGTAATGCTGTAAAAACAGAAAATCATTTGTCTAAACAAAATTTACTTAAGATCGAACTTCGATCTTAACAAAGTTTTGACGTCATCGTAACTTAAAAACACATTAGTATTAACGTAACGTAATTCTTTCCAATTTCCATGACGGAAATTTAGTTTCTATACTATTAAAATACAGGGTGCGTTTAGCCTTCTATATAATTTCCAAATCCCCTACATCGCATTTAAAAAATCAAAAGCATGAAAAAACAATTCAAACATAAAACATTTTAACATTAGCAATACCAATATACTGATTAGATATAAAATGCAGTGTTTCATGACTTACACCACTTTATACTTGAAGTTAAACACACATAATGGGGAGAAATATAGTGGCTAACAAGATTTTAAAATTGTATATATGCGTAGAGTGTATTTTTTTCAATTGAGCTTTTGTTACCTGTTTTTGCGTATCATAGCATAACATTTGAATTTATGTTTCAATAGCAATGAAAATTGTAAGTTTTTTTTTTAAATTCGATACCCTGTTATTCTTCTGAAAGGGCGATAAGTTTCAACCTCATCTGTTGCATGGACCTTAAATCTTTGACCTCTGATATATCCTTCAGTTTCGGTCGCACATGATTTATTTATTTATTTTTTGTTTTTTAATTATTTTTGAATAGAAATTATTTTCATGAAAAAAAATTAGGGAACCTAGGGGCCGTATAAAAAGGTTTTTTTTTTTTTTTTTCGCTTCAAACTTTCAAGATCTTAACTCGGCGCCGTATCTTGATCATTTTGACAGTTGGAATCATGCATCTAGGACTAACGGCTGAAAAAATAGATGTCTTGTTGGTAAAACGGGGACATGCTGTACGAGGAGCTATACATAGGTTGATAATTATAGTGATAGACAGATACAGAGATTGAAACATTAGATCAGCGTAAATAGATGAAAACGTGTTAAGAGAAATAAATACTTTTTTTTTTTTTGCCCACTACCAAGTTTATTTAAGCAGCTACCGAAGTAGACTTGTTGGCGTTCCAATATGAATGGAATAAAGAAGCTACTTCCGCAAAAAGAACTATCCAGCCGCTGAAAGCGGCTAATAAACACAATAGGTGTGTTTGTGTGTGTTTGGGTGGTCACAAAAAAATCGATTTTCGAATTTCTTCCGCGGCACCCCCCTAAAACGTGCCAATAGACTAGAAAACATGATTTGCAAAGTGTCAGCTCAATCCGATAATATTAACACGTGCCGCAAAAAAGGCTAAAGTTACGAAAAACTGCGATTTTTAGCAAAAAATCGTAGTTTTTCCTCTTTAACCCAAAACTTTCCATCCTAGATATTTCGTTCTGGTCTCATTTTATAGGAAATTTTATTCTCGTGATGGGATGTTTATCAATTTTTTTAAAATAAAAGTTACAGAATGGTACTTGGCATTATTCAGGTCAGGTCAGGGAAGATATCATCAATAAGGAATTTAATTCGAAGACCTAAAAGCATTACAATATTTTATTACATTTATTTGCTCTTTGTTAATTTTAATTTATCCATTAAAAAGACTTCATTTGGAGGCATTTTAAAAATTAAATGCAACAAATTGCTGATTAAAAATAAAGCAACTAAGCTGTTTAGAAGAGAAAGCAAAGAGCTTAAACTACAAAAAAGGAAAAAAAAATCTAATGCTTTTTATTACTTACACTGTTTAAATAACATACACTGAAAAGACATACATCATTATGTTATTACTTTTCATTCACAAGTTAAAGTGGTAACGGCTTTGATATGGTAAATTTTGATGAATGTGGAAAAATGTGCCTGCATTCAGACATAACTTGTAACAGAAAATGTCGTTAGTTAGAAATTAGTTTTACACCTCTTTCAGCTGTGACATTGACAACCCTTAAACTGTTTACTATCTTTTTAGTTTTCATATAATATTGGTTTCTACACTATTCATCAAGATCAGTATTTAAAAACTTTGTATCGATTTCGAATCTTTTAAAAAAATTGAATCTCTTAAATAGTTTTAGGAGAAATGAAAAAATCTACTCCTTTGTCCAATAAAGTAAACTTCTTTCAGATTGAGCTGTGCTTTTATATCCCTATTATCACAATCATCTTTATTTTCTCCTACTTCGGATTTCAATTTTGCAGCCTCCCTTGTTTTGATCTTTCTTTTTTTTTTTTTTTAAGTATCATCAAAAAAAGGGAAATGCAACCTTCTCTGAGTTCAGGCTAATTATTTTATGTAGTTCTATGCCTACATCATCTTCATAAATACTCTAGTATTGAAACAAGGATTTTACTAACTGTAGATTTTGATTGGGGGTCAAAGCTGGATTGCTGACAATAAACCATACCTTTCCGTAAATATCGATGACAAACAACCAAATATCTTCAATACGTTTTATCTCTAAATCGATTAAGGAAAGCTGACCCTGAAAAGATATATTTTTAAAGAATATATGAGGCAGTGAGAAGCAAAGGGATGTAATTGACAGAATTAAAATTTTGGAGATAATCATTACAAATAATAGGGGAACCTCTACTCAGCTTAGGGGCAAGAGATGGTACTAGTAGCTCTGGTAGAGGCTGTTATATTGTATGATTTAGGAAAAAAGTTCACAATGAAAGCCTACCTAGGATCTGAACTCTAAACGCGTTTTATAAGGAACTTTAAAAAGTGCACTTACATCCCTTTGTTTCTCACTACCTCATATGGCCTTAGTCATCCATAGGTTGCGATAGGTACTCGAAAAGTTACGTTGTTTGGAGAAAGACTCCCTAAATAAGTTAGGCAAAGTTGAATGAATTCCTTAGAGTCATCCTTTGGACGCTGCTGTTTTTATTTCACAAAGATAAAGCTTAAAATTTCACCAGGATTGCTTATTTTGTTTTTAATCTTCTATACTTGTCTTGGATTGCTTCTTATCTATACCATTCATCCTGAAATTCTTGAAAAATATCTGGTTGAGGACTAGTGGACGTACCTATTTTGCAAATCAAATCTTCTTTTAAACCAACTTCTAAGGTATGGTAGAGACTTGTTACAGAAAAAGTTTTTGTATTTAGCAACTGCACTCACAAAACTTAGTTTTGCACTGCAGATGCCCTATAACAAGTCCTCGTCTAAGAACACAAACCACTTTCTTGAGAATCGTAGTTTTTCCTTTCTCTAGGGGGTCGAAAGTCCTTACAGGACTGGGATTTTTATGCTATTGCTTTGCTCTGACCACCGAGAAATAAAGCAACGTTCCGTATTTCTGGCCTCTACAGCTAATTTCAAAAGTTTTACACGCAGTTGTTTGTTTTAGCTTTGAGTTTTAGAGATATAACTATAGTACAGTGAAATCCTGTTACAACGAACTTCGAATTGCCAGAATTTTTAGTTGCAACGAGGTTTTAGTTGTAATGAAATTCGAGCAATTTAATGGAAATCAAATCAGGGCTGAAAATTTCTTTCGTTAAATCGGATATTTCGATGTATCGGTATTCGTTGCAACGGGATTTCACTGTATACATTTCTGATAATATTGCTGTTTTTGCTCTGATTACTTAGCATTGTAACCATTAACCAAAAGAACTAATACAATTTATTTTTTAATGATTCATTCTTTTTACGCGATTTTGAGATATTAGCTACGACCTGACTTGGAAAATCATGAATAATGTTCAATCAATTTTTACAAGAATTTAAATGAAATTATACTTTAAGAGAATAAAATTCCCTATAAAATGAGACCAGAACGAAGTTTCTAGAATTAATAGTTTTAGTTTTACAGATGAAAAACTACGGTTTTTTGCTAAAAATTGCTATTTTTCGTAACTTTAGCCTCTTTGCGGCACGTGTTTATATTATCGGATTGAGCTGACACTTTGCAAATCATGTTTTCTAGTCCAATGGCACATTTTAGGGGGGTGCCGCAAAAGATTAGTTGAAAAAAAATTTTCCCTATGTACCTTGTGACCACCCTAGTGTGCGTGTATGTGAAATTATATTTATTAATTGCGTCATGAATTTCTTACGATATAAAATTATTATCCTCTTTCGACACAGAGATTCCACACACAAGCGAAAATTATTGCCATCCTTGACTTTCTAAATTTAATGAAAATTGAATGATTCCATGCGTACAATGTTAGGCCACTTGAGCTCAAATAGCTGGTCTCTGAACTATCTCTTCCATATTAGATGTCATTTCATGGAGCAGGCAATGAATTCCTGTTCTAGCGAGTCGTGTTCACGGAATGTATTACTACGATATTGCTCTGCTACTCGATTTGATTAGGATTTCCCCGAAACTGACGTAACTTGCAAGAGAAAAAGAAGATCCGAAAGGTAAAGAAGTGAAATGCTATATTCGCCTTCCCCGATAGTTTCATTGAGAAAATATATGATCCCCTTTATTAGAAAATTATTAGTTTTCGAAAAATGTCTATACTACTTTAAATATCGAAAACTCAAATAAAAACATGAAATCTTGGTTGAGTTACATGTGTCTCAGACAATTTTTAATATTTAAAATAATACGCACCTTATACTATGATGGACACATAAGCAACTTTAGACTGAGTAAGAGTTAAGCAAATGTTTTGTACATCTATTCGATATCAATTCACTAGTTAGACATTTTCCTTCCTTCATTCCTCTTTTCTGCGTCTAATTTAGGTTCCAGTACATGATACAAAAGTATTTTGTAACTGCAACTACGATCGTTAAGCGTATTTACCGCTTTTATACATTTTGATTCAGTTGAAAATTATTGCTAAAAAGCAAGGGAACAAATTTAACGGGCTGAAATATAAACTTATTTCTATAGTTTAACTTTGTTGTTAATCAGTTAATCATTCAAACTTCAACTTCTCACGAAAGATAATAGGGGAAACTGGGATATATATATATTAACAGGATATGTACTCGTATTATGCATCATGTGAATAATGCATCGATGTATTATACAAAAATATTCTTTGATTTTTTTTTTTTACAGATAATGCAAACATGTCTTTATGTAGGGAAAAAGTGACGTTACGGTTCTTCTTTTCAACAAAAATTTGACCTACATTATAACTTCGATTTACCGATACCCGATTAAACGATTTGCTCAATTTAATAATTCATTTCACTGATCCGGATCTGACTGCTTTGAATGTCAACGCTCCTCCATTTAACGCGATATCCTTGTTTTAACAATAACACTTTCTATCCCCTTGACAATCGTTAAATCGGTGTTATACTGTATTTTTAAGAAATATATTTTGTCTCGCTGGAACCCGACTCTGGGGTCTAACGGGACGGATGAATTAAGCTACTGCATAGGAAAACAATGACATTTTTATCGCTTTACAGAAGGAAATAATAAAAAAGAAACTAATGTTCTCGATGATATTCGAAGCGGTTTTTCAAAAAATAAACGCATGATGCATCTCTCGGAGTGACATGGTCAATGTTGGAGGTTGTAAGCAAAGTTTCAATATCATTCGCTTTATGAATTCGTTAAACCAGTTCGGTTCAGCTTTCCTTCCAGTTGTTAGACATGGGCAGTGACAGATTTACAGGTCGAAATAATTTTTGGGGTCCCTTTGTCTATCATAGAATTATGCAAAACATTTATCACGTGTATTTTTAAATCCCAGAAGTTGGACCTTAAACAATCCTCGCTATTATGGCATGGTAAATCCGCCACTGTGCATCCGTATTTCTGGAAAGTTAGCATATCGATGCGTCCATTTTCTGTATTCAACCGTTATTAATCCATAATGCATTTTGGAGGCAGTAATCAGGCATTCTACCAGATAGTTTTGTTGTTCAGATGTAAATAGCTGATTTGGAACACATCTAGGGTTCAAAACAAGAGTTTTTCTTTGCTCAAAAGTTTTCTTCACAACAGTTTAAGTGTGCAAACAATGCAGCTTTTCTGCCATATTTTTAAGTAGCAAATCTTATGGTGAGATTATTAGTTTTGGTATCTTCTTTTATGATATCACCAGATTTTTTTCCTATCAGTTTTTTTTTTCTCAATTCGAGGCATTTAAAAAGCCTATTCATGTAAATAACTTAATCATATAACTAAACTATGAAAAGCATTAATATAAAGCATTTCATATTAGTGATGGCAAAAACTCTTTTTTGGCATCACTAATATGGTTGAAGAATAGAAAATTTTAATTAAATGAAAACTAATCTTCCTAATAAATTTCTTTCAAAAAACACTGAACTCGAATTAAATATTAGATCTTATATTTCCTCTTATTTATTTAGGGGTCTAATGGGGCATGTCCCATCAGCCCTCGTGCAACTTTGCACAAATATAAGACCAACTTTCTCTTTACTATTTAAATAGAGCACAAAAAGAGAATTTACGTAGTAGAACTAAAGGGATGTAAGTGGACTATTTAAAGTGAAAGAATAAGTCGCGTTAAAATTCAGATCTTAGGTAGGCTTCCAATAAATATTTTTTCTAAATCTGGTTGTTCAACAGCACCTACTTGGACTACTAGTACTATTTCTAGCCGCATAGCAGAAAGTTCCCCTATCATCTGTACTGGTTATCTCCAAATTTTTAATCTAGTCACTCACATCACTTTGCTTCTCACTGCCACAATTGTAGCAGAAAGAAGATACAGCTCCAAAATAGCAGACCGATAACGATTGTTGAGAAAGCATTTTTTAAACAATTTCTGCAGCATGAAAACTTTTTTGGGCAACAGATTCAAAGTGCAAATCTAAAAAGAAGCTACGTTAAATGAAAAAAAAATATTTGAAACTGTTTTCCGTATGATATTTGCCTAACATATTTCGGTATGATTTTTATATACAATATTTTTAAAACAATAAAAAAGTTCTCCATTTAAGCATTTTTAATTTAAACCATTTAGACCTCCACTTGAACCATTTTCTTTTTTTGGCCTATCTCTTTAGAAGAGCAAAGTTAAATTCCAAACAAATGTATTGATTCATAGAAATTACGAAAATAAACTGATTTAAAAAAAACAGCGCAGTTAATGACACATGCCTCGCTAAATACACCGAGACTGCTAAATATTTAGCAATTAGTGTAGAAAACAATGAAAGATTTTTGGAGTCTTTAGATTTGCACCAAATTGTCCAACTATTTTGTAATTATATTCCCAAAAAAAATGAGTGAGGGATATTCTAACTTTATTTTTAAGCATTTTATGTTAAGGTAAAATTATTATATGTATAGTTTTATGTTTTCGTAAAACAGTTTTTAGCTGATTTTTCATATCGCTGCCTGAAATTCTCTCTAATTCAAGCTTGAGTAGCATATTTTGCATGATCAAGATGAGGTTGATACTTTCCATAATCACGAAGTTATTTGAATTATAAATTGTTTGTTTGAAAAAATTTGCATCAAGCTCTAAACACGATATGTATAATTGGGTGGTTAGAAAAAAACCGATTTTTTATTTCGGAATCGCGTTACTTCTCAAAAAATGTAGTTTAGTATCCTAAATTATTGAAAAATAATGGGTTGACATCTTCAGTTCGCGCATGAGGTTGAAAGTTTGAAAAATTGTGTTAAAAATTGAAATTTTCAAAAAATAATAAAATCTTTTTTTTTTTTTTTTTGTATTTTTTCATAATGTAACAGCCATAAATTGTCAGTATATAGCGTAGTTTGAATCTAAAAAATATTTTATAGTTTTTACATAGAATCTTTAGTTTGGGCATACTCCTTAGATTGGGCAGGATATTTTAGCCTAATTTAAGGCGTATTCGCAAACGAAAAATCTTATGTAAAAGGTATAATTTTTTTTTTTTTTTTTTGGTTCAAACTATGCTATGTACTGACAACTAATGGATGTTGCGTTATAAAAACATAAAAAAACAAATTTTATTATTTTTTGAAAAATTCCATTTTTAGCATATTTTTTGAAACTTTCAGCCTCATGCGCGAACTGGAAATATCAACTTAGAATTTTTTGAGCAATCACGAATTGCTTCTTGTTCTCACTTGGCCTCTGAATGACGTTCCTATGATTTTAGTTCACCCCAACCCCCTTTCCTCTGCAGCACCACCGTCCACCGGCAGCTCCCGATGCTGCTCCTCTAGCGAAAACCGTCTCCAGGTTGCGTCCATATCCTACACACATACGCACACATCTACACACACACACGATTGCAAAAAACATAAATTGAATTCAAGATGTCAAAATTCAAATTATTTTTTTATTATTATTTTTTTTCCCGTAATTGAAGATACTAAACTACGAGGTTTTGAAAGGCAACGTGATTCCGATACGCCACGATTAATTTGCTCTAATTTGCCTAACAAGAAGAAAAAATTTTGAAATATCGTATTTATCCTACACTAAAAAAAAATAATAATGAAGATAAATATTAAAAGAATAAAATAAATAATCTGAATCGTATACAAGAAAAAAAAAGTTGCCAAAAATTAATTTTAGTCGCACAATTGATAAAATTAATTTTCATGGTTTGGTTGAAAATAATGATCAAATTTCAGACATGTTCCATTAAAAAATTGAAATAAAGAATTTCAGACCTTTTTTGAGCATTTTTTTTTTTTCAATTTATTCAAGTACGTCTATTATACTTAAATAAATTAAGTAGTAAGTGTCTTATTCTACAAACATATGATCGATCGGTTTTAATTAAGCACATATTCGTGATTTAGAGCTAATTATTTTTTCACTATATTGTTTTCACTCATAAATTAACGTTTAGAACATTCCCTTTTAAATTGCTACTAGTGCATCCATGCTATTGTATTCGACACCAAAATTAAATAAAGATTTTTCAAAACTTTTGGTGAAAATTTTACTTTGAAAGTGGTTCCACTGTCCTAACTTTAAAAGCAAAATTGTATATGAATTTATTGTGTATAAAATGTGCATTGAATTGTAGAATAATAAAGCGTAAAATAAAAAAAATCATTGAAATCAAAAAAATATATATAAGAATACATTATTTACATATTTTCTGCGACACTTACGGACAGCTTTCTACTTTTAATCGTAAAGGTAGTCAACCTTGAAAATTGCTTTGAAAAATTCAAGTTGCTTTGCAAAATTCGTAAACCAACAACCCTTTTTGCAAGAGTTAATCATTGGCCTACCCAAAATAAGAAGTCAAAAACAACTTTACGGACATTTTTTGGAAAAAGGTATACTTTGTAAAGGAGAACTGGAATGAGTTCAGAATTTGACTTTTAATTACGATATTAGTTTAAACTATTTGTTTTATTTTGTTGATGTTTTTTATTACTAAGTGGGGCATGACTTCTCGGACTTGGTTTAAAGGTAACTGTTACTACATTTCACTTAAGTCATACTGCAGGGATCTCTACTAGTTCTAAATTTCCTCTGTCATCGGCAAGGATGAAACTCCATCTATTCGTTTCTTAATTTCTCTCTCTCTCTCTCTCTCTTCTTTTTCTTTTCTTTTTTTTTGTGAATCTTTTGAGTGATTTAGTTGTATAACCTTTAGTGCGTTTGCTTAATGTCTCACTAGTGATACGTTATTTTACTTCTGTTCCATCTTTTTTATTTCATTAACTAACTACATCTTTTTAATTTTTTTTTTCGAACCGCTTTTTTTTCTTTCTGAGACAACCGACATAATAAATTCAGTCGCTCTTTATTTTTTACTAGCAGTATACGCACGGCGATGCCCGTGCTAAGAAGTTAAAGGAAGTCCATTGAACAAAAAAAAAAAAATCCCCCCCCCCCCTGCCCCCCTTCTGATGTGAAATGATCATTTTGCTTTAACTAAAATGCGTACAAACCTTTTCAAAAGACCTGTTCAAGTCTCTGGAATTTAAAACCTATTCGCCAAAACACACAAAAAATATTAACAGTAGCAGACATCCAACAAAAGTTTGAATAGCTTTTCATCCAGAAGCTCATTACTTTTTGCCTTGATAAAGGCGTTCCTTGTAACGCCGAAACACGTATCTGCAGTAATCTGTAATTTGTGCTTTTTGCGGTTGTTATTTCTTGCTTTACTTTTCAGCAGAAAGGTATTTATTTATCTTATATTAAGCGTGGTTCAGCTTGAAGCTCTTCATATTTGTCGTTATCTTTGTCGCTTTCATCATTTTTTTTTTCATTTGCTTTCGTTTGAATTAGAACTAAAATAACCCTTGGAAGTATATTGGGAGTGATAAAGTTGTCCGGAACCAATAAACGAATATTTTTCAAATGCTCTTCTACTCCACAAATCAAAGAAAAGTGCAGTCGTCACTTGTTCTCAAGATTACCGACTCACCATTAACTTTCGGTTGACTTCAGAAAGTTACAGGAATTTTACCAAGCAGTTGCATAACTAGAGGGTGGCAGGAGTGGCTCTCGCCACGGGCGCAGCTGCCAGGGGGGCGGCATTTCAACTGATTTAAAAAAAATTTAAGATTTTTTTTATTTATATTTATTTATATTTTTATTTATTTATTTATTTATTTATTTATGATCATAGAATTTGAAAAATGTTTCAAAAAATGAAAAAAAAAAAAAAAACTGTCGCCCCCACTTCCCCCAATCAACTCTAATTTGAATTCTGAAACTTTGAATTCAAATTCTGTTTTTCGCAATCATGAGTTGCGATAAGACCCTACTCATTGGAGTTATTGTTTCTAGAAACGGCTCCCTTCTCCCCAAGCATATCCCTCCTCCTGGTTGGTTATGTGTGTAAAATTGAGTGTGTGTGTAGGATTAAGTGTGTGCAATTAGGTGTGTGTGTGTGTGTGTGTGTGTGTGTAAAGGCGCGCGCGTGTATGAGTGTGAATATGTATGAGCATGCGTGCGTAGGACATGGACGCCATCGTCCAGCATAAGTGGATTCTGGGGCACAGTGCTCAGTACCAGAGGAGCCGCGCCGGTAGGCGTTAGTGCTGCAGAGGCCCCTGGTCCAAGCTGAAAAAGGAACCACAACATCAAGGACGGTCAAGTGAGAACAAGAAGCAATTGTGATTGTTCAAAAAAAAAACCTCCCAAGAAAAAGGGCTAGAGGCACATACATAGCATTTACTGAGAAGGAACATTGGGCGTCATTGAAAACAATTCTAAAAAAAAATAAGAATAAAATTACAATGTTGCCTCCTATTTGTCGAATCAACTAATCAAAATGTTCAAAAAAGATTTTTTTTCGGAGGTCACAATGACCTCCGGTGACTTCTCATGAGGGCGATCTTGGGGGGGAGGGCGCAATTTCTTTAGTTCGGCAGGGGCACTAGACCCCATAGTTACGCTACTATTACCAATAAAGGATAAACTGAGCTGGAAGTCTATAGAAATTCTATGAGTCACAAAACATTGCTCGCTTTAAGCGGGGTTTGCTCGTTAAGAGCGAGATATGCTCCCGTAGACTTAACATTGTATCAACCAAGCAGTCGGATTTCTTCGTTAAATCAGAGCTCGTTATAAGCGAATTCGACTGTATATACCTGAGCTGACTGTCTGGTGCATACATTATGTAATTATTCGTTTTTGTATGAAGAAACCCCTTCAAAATTTTACATCTTAATAGAAATCAGATTGGACGGTAAGCATCTATAATGAAAAGAGAGAAAGCAATAATTAGTTTTTGCCGAAGGGGGATTTATAACCTTTCATTCAAGTATTTTCTCTGAAACATGTTGCGCAATAGACTCTTGCCTAATTTATTTGAACACTATTTTATGGCCACAGGGTATTCCATAACAGTGTTTTTCAATTATATTTTTTGAATTATCTTTAAAAAAAACGTTTCCCTAAAAGCTTCCGAACAGCGGCTCTTTTATACTCTATTTTCCCATAATATTATTCATGAAATTTCAGCGTATAAAAATTAGAAGCAGTTTTATTTCTCCTACGGGCAACTTCAACCAAAAATAAATGAACCTGCTACGTTTCGTGAATTTAATTTCAATAATAGGGATAGCACGTGCAAACAGTGTAAAAAAGTGCTGCAAGGCATAAATGAATGGTTCAACGCTGAAGTTATGTCAAAATTTGCAGCTGAAAACAACAAAGAAAAGTATTTCTGCTTTTATGCACCGATTTAATGCATCAACCTCTTTCTGCACATTAACGTATAAGAAATGTTGATACACTTTTAATTTATTCATTTTTAAGTTTTTTTTAAAAAACACATGAACGACTACGAATTTTCAATGAAAGGCAGCACAAAAGAAGAAGATAAGCAAAAGAAAACGTTACACCATAACTTACCAAACCTCACCCCACCCTCCTCCAGTTTGAATGATTTTTCTATCACATTTATTTTGTGACGGTTAGTTTCTAGAAGAGGTAATTGGTATGTTACTGCCGTGAAATAGCGATATATTTTTTTAATGCAGAAGATTATTTGAATATTTCTTTTATCAAGGTATATTCACAACTATTTTTACTTGCATCAATCTTTATCATACTTTCATGTTGGGTAATTATAACGTATTTGTTATTTCATCACTCTGAAGGCACAGCACACTTAACTAAGCTGTACCTTCGGTATGGCTGTATTAATATGTCCAAACCCACAGCATTTATTTGTACCATGTATTTAGAAACACTGGTAGCTACAACAGAAATTTCATAAACCTAGATCCTGAAATTAATACACATCATCTTAGAAAAAAGAAACCTCAATGGATCTCAATAAGCAAATTGTCAAAAAAAAATATATATATATAGTTTAGTGATAAATAGCTGTTTTTAATGTTGACAACAGCTGCCAAAAAAAAGACAAAATTAGCCATAAAAAGCATAGTAAATTAACTGAATTAGAGCAAATGATAACCCCCCTATAATGTGACATACGAGGTGTGTTTTTTAAGTGAGGTTCGTTTTGTTTTAGACACCAGTAATTCGCGCGCATACCGCGATGAACACATACGTCGCGTACCGGCATACCTCGGGAACAACTGTATTCATTTTCAGCTCTGTAGCTAACCTGTACGGTTCTGTTCTATGCTTTCATCAACAGATTTGCGAAGATTTTGCTTCCATTGAGACCATCAAATCGTCTATAATTAAAGAAGGGCAACCGGAGCGCTCCTCATCATAGACGTTGTCACGGCCCTTTTTGAATTCTCTTGGAAATTTCTAAATTCTCTTACCCACTTACGCACTTTGCTTTCCCTCATAACAGTGTCACCGTACACTTCGCAAATTTGTCGGTGAATTTCTGCAGCAGACAGGTTCCTTGTTGACAAAAAGCGTATTACTGAGAGAACCTCACATGCGGCGGGCGAGTTGATAGTCTTAAACATTATGAAAATATAGAACAGAACCGTACAGGTTAGCTCAGATCTGAAAATGAGCACAGTTGTTCCCTAGGCATGCCGGTACACGATGCGCGTGTTAGTAGCGGTATGCGTGCGAACTACTGGTGTCTAAAACATAACGGACCTTACTTTAAAAACATGCCCCATATTATGTTTTAGAAAAAGCCGTGTTGTATGACACCTCGTTATTTGAAATTTAGTGCCAGTACAAATAGAAGGTGTTATTAAAAATAGAACAACGTTTAAAAGCACAAAAAGGATAAAAAGTTTTTAAAAACGCAGACATGTTTCGGAGGCAATAGCCTCCTTCCTCAGTGCAGAAATGAACAAATGGATGAATCAAGGTCATGGGAGAGTTTAAATGCGTAACGAGAAAAACATAGACCAATCAGATATCATCGAGGGGAGGATGGAGGAGGAAGGAGGCTATTGCCTCCGAAACATGTCTGCGTTTTTAAAAACTTTTTATCCTTTTTGTGCTTTTAAACGTTGTTCTATTTTTTTCTAATTTACCTTGCACAAAGCTATCGCTTTTCAATTTAGCAGGTGTTATGTTACACAATCTTATTGAAAACAAACTTTCTTTTAAATTCCAGCTATTTTTATAAATAATATGAAAATATATATAATACAAGATGAAAATAAGCAAAAAATAATCAATTATTTAAGTTTAGCGTTACCGTAAGTTGATGCCTTTTTACCTCATAAATATTTATGTTTGTTCCATATCATTTACATTCGTTTTTTTTTTCTGCTTTTGCTTAGGAACTTTAGTTTCACTAATGTTACTCAGATAACAATAAAAAAAAAAAATATCTAGCACATCAGTATTTCGACCACAATTTCATATTTGTCATTAAACCATTTTCTTTTAGAAAAAACACGTTAACGGAAGCATCGTTAATAAAATATTCAACAGTAGGTCAATCGTTCTAAGCCCATTTCATAGACGCACTACGTCATTTTAACTGCCTCTGTTTCATTACACCTAATGTTCTCTTAAGTACAAAACAGCGAATTTCCTTTCTTTTAATGGCTTGTTTACATTTTGAGATTAAATTGCTGCGGAAGCGGAATCTTTTTAAAGTGCTCATTTTGAATGCTTTCCTCTGTCTAAGGAAACTGTTAAATGTTTCAGATATGGTTTAAAATTTCCAGTTGTTTTATAACAGAGATGTAATGGAAATATTTGATTTCACAATGTATTTCAGCCCTTTTCCTAAAAGTTACGTGTTTCGATTGGTTTCCGAAACTAAATTTTTAGGTATTTCCTTATAATATTTCTTGAAGTTAATATTTTTGTATTTAGCAAGGGTTAAAGAACTGAACTCAATTAAGAATTCATAAAAAATATATTAAATTATTAATTCATTCGATGTCAAATTAAATCGAGCATTATAGTTGCAGCCTGCAGTAGCATAAGTGACGTTTCTAACATAATTTACTTTTATTGAAATAATATTGTAAATAAAAAGCAAATCATTGTACAAAATCGAAATATAAAGATTGTATAACTTTGTCCTGGATGAGATATTTTCAAGAAAAACTAGATTTTCTTGAAAAGATCTGAAAAGAATCTGAGTTTTCTCAGAACTTATTATGGGAGGGGGACTGGGGTATATAGTTTGTCTGACGGACACATTTTAAAATCCGAAAATCCTAGCTACATTTTTTTCTAACTTTTCAATCTTGAACTAATTTTAACTAAGTTTTGACTTTTGTTTTGTTCTTAGTAATAGTTCTACGATAAGGTCTCTTGTATAAGTTCTTGTCTTTCCTTAAAAAAGATATTTAAAAAATCATTGCTTTTTGTCCTAAGTTTTCACTATTATTATTTCAGAACATGTGTAACTTGAAATGAAATGAATGTAAAAAATACAAGCACTTAGAATATTGTTTTAATTTTTGGGATTGAGTAAAAAAAAAAGTTTTTAAATGGGTGCGGTAGGTGGGTCCGGTCAACTTGCCCCACAAAGAGTGAACCAACCTACCCCACGTTCTTGGTCTGAAAAAGGGATGAAAAAATTGCCAATTATTGTGAACTAAAAGAACTTACTTTAAGAAACGAGTTCAATCTTTTTTTGCAATCTTGGTGAAAACCATTAAAAAAAAATTTAGTTAGTTTTTTGAAAATTACTCAGGACTACTGAAATAACACATTCTGGAATAAAATATGCTCAATATAACTGTACCAGGAGATTTTATTGTAGGATTTGAAGTAAAAGTAAAGTAGAATAAAAAATATTAATAGCATTAAAATAATTGAGACCGATCCAGCTTTTTTCCCCACGGTCCAACGTAACCCATCTCCCCATGCACAAAAAATGTCCACAGAACTGTACCTTTACGACCATTAGTATATCGAGAAAAATATTAGAGAAAATGCATGACATAACATCTGATTTACGAAGAAAAATCATTATTTGGAATATGAACATTAGTATTTGCGTAATTTAAAATAGGATAAAATGAAAACTGGAATATTAAGGGATGCACGCGTTTCGGAATGGTTGAATACACACCTAGCTTTTTAGTGTCCACAAAAATATACAAGCCAGTCTATTTTTACTCTAAAGAGGTAATATGCACCGTATATGATGTTTTACATTCTTGGTTCATTTTTCATGTATCACAACCAATGAATATGGCTTTTCAGAGTTTTACGATCTTAATGGGACACCCGGAATATGAAACACTAGTGATACCCGCACGG
This sequence comes from Uloborus diversus, assembly GCF_026930045.1. NCBI lineage: Eukaryota > Metazoa > Arthropoda > Arachnida > Araneae > Uloboridae > Uloborus > Uloborus diversus. Next base: position 200,311,717 of record NC_072733.1, on the reverse strand, counting down.
CTTTGCCCGTAATAGAAAAATCAAAAGGTCTTTTGGTTCGCCTGTATATTTACAAATAATGTATTCTGAATTTTCTCGCCAGTTGGCTTGTATCCATCTTACGGTTCCACGTTATGATAATTTCATATCTCGCCAATTGGCTCGTGCCCATGTTACGGATCCACGTTATGATAATTTCGTAATTTACTCGTCCATCTTATGATACTTTTTTTCTTAAAATTGGAATAGAAAAAGAACCACATCGAATTTTCGAAAAATCGCTTCGAGGTGCACACCCCCGTGCTACATACTAACTTTGTGCCAAATTTCATGAAAATCGGCCGAACGGTTTAGGCGCTATGCGCGTCACAGACATCCTACAGACATCCAGATATCCAGACATCCTCCGGACAGAGAGACTTTCAGCTTTATTATTAGTAAAGAAGATTACATGAAAATGTATTACTGAATAGCGATTGTTTTATCATGCATTTAGCGTCAGAACTTCCCTAAGGAGAGTGGATTTTTTTACACACATTGGTTGCGTTCGACGAACCTTACCGGTCTACACTGCAAAAAATAATTGTTGTTTTTATAGTAATATACTACTTTTTTCTACAGTTTAATACTGCTCTGCCAAATAACAGAGAAAAACTGTAAAAATATTTTAGATTGCGCAAAACGATGCGCAAAAGGTGTTTCTTTCATACGGGAACAGAAACTAATGAATTCAAGATATTGGCAGCCATGTTTTTTGATGATTCGGGTGTGCTGAGGCAGGACTGCTCAACTGTAATCCAAGTTAAAGGTAAGTGCTGGTTATATTATTCATTCCCTTTTCCTCAAAATATAGTTTTCTTTATCATCGAGAATGTATGTAAAATAACAGTTTATTTTGAAATCGCAATTCGTATCCCAATATTCGTTGATGCTGACTTTGCAATTTCTTATAGTTGCTAAGTTGCAGCGATTGCTTTCTAGCAAAAATCTGAGTAGTTGTTGTGATTCTGAATTATTTCACTGCACGTGTGATAGTTTTTAAACATTTTCTGAAACTCAAATTTTATTTAAAAACAAATCAATTCCTTTCTTGATCGTATTTAAAGTTATTAGAACATTAAACTTTGTGTACGATTACATTTTGTGTTATATACTATGTCCGTACTTAAAATTTAAATTTTTATGTTCTCTAGTGAATTTTTAGCATATCGCGATTGACTTCTTTCTTCTGTTTTTTTTTTTCTTTCGTATGTTCAGTTTTAAATTCTTTAACATTTTCATTTAACCATTTTATTGAAAAACTTTACGTTATAGCGTCAGTAGCTTTTATATTCTGTACATAATTCGATGAATAAAATGTAAATAAATAAAATAACAACGTGACAGAGAGACATGCAAACAGTATACAATTTACTGATATTTTTTGTTGAAGAATTTGACACTGTGGAAATACAATACTCTGATGTCTGAACGACTCAAAATTCTCTGAAATCTGGAGCCAGCTTTCATACTTATCGGTCGAAAGTAAAATAATAATAATTAAAAAAATCATCAATAAAGAACTCAAAAAAAAAAAAAAAAAAATAAATAAATAAAATAAAAACTTAAAAAATAAGCATCTTAAAATACAAACACAAAACCCTTGTGTTTTAAAATTTTTATATTTGCGTCAGCAGGAAATTAAAGTTTTACTTCAGGAAAATTGCACTAGTACCATTGAAACTTGTGAAGGTAAAAATAGTTTTAGAAACTATATTTAAAGGCACTCGATTGGAGGTCACGGAAAGTCTCTAACCTCCCCAAAAATGCCATATTGGGAAAATTTTGTCTGGCTATTCGGCAAATTTGGGGACATAATTGTAATGTTGCAATTTTTAAATTTTCGAATGACCAAATTTCATTAGATATTGTACTTAATTGTACGTACTTAATGTGTGCATTCACCAATATTTTATTAATCGGCAAATATTTAAGTTCCATTTGGCAAATTGAGATTATACGTTTTCCCAACATATTTAAGTTCAGGCCGTGCCTGGCTATATTTTAAAATTTTCGGCTTTTTATTTCTGATCTGGCAGTGTTTCGTTCTCGTCAAAATTACAGCTTTTAAATTTAAAGTAGAATATTTACATTATTATGCATTGTTTGTCATATTTTATACGCTTTGAAGGACATGCTCATTTAGAAAAGTAGATGCTCGAGAACTACAGTAGAACTTGAAACTCTTATAACCTTGAAACTCATCAGTTTCCTTACATTTTAACTTTTAGAACACTTTGAGTCTTAAATTTTGGCATCAACATGTTCAGGATGAAGACAAAAAGTATATTATAAATAATGAAAAGTGCGATTCTGTACTTCACTGTCTTTCACTGCTTATCAAAAGTAAAAATATGTCAGATTGTTATCCGTGTAAAATGAAAAAATCGGAGAATTTCGTTTAAACCTGTAACGGAGATTCAAGCCAACGCCCGGTAAGATCTTTTGCATTTGAATACGATGGGTTCCTTAGCAGTTGAGTTCTTTAAAGGGGGGGGGGGATTTATTTTCACAATAATAGACGATTTTTCAAGAAATTCTCCAGCTTATTTCTTTAAGAAGAAGAGTGAGGTTTAAGAACACTTTGTCAGGTTTCAAAAGATAAGAGAGATTTGTGGCAAAGCTCCGATAACGGAAAGGAATTTCTGAACTCCCGGTTTGAAATTTACCTTAGCGACCAAAGCATAAGAATCGAAAAAACCAACAAATCCTCTAGTTAACAAAGTAGCGTCATAGAACACTATAAGTTAACATTAATGAATGGAAACTTTTAAATGAATCGAATGTGCCTCAGCAGTTTTGAGCCGAAGCAGCTATGTACTTCCACTGCTTACGGACTAGAGCGGTTTTTAAAAGGAAAAACCAAACCCTTTTTTGAGCTTTTTGGGGGAAGAAAGCCATCTATTAAACAAAACCTATTTTGAGCTATTTGGGGCGAAGAAAGCCATCTATTAAACACTCCCGGGGTTTTTTTGGCTGCATTTCGTATATTGGACTTCCAAAACAGAAAATAAACAAATTGGATATGAGAACTCAACAAGGAGTCATGGTAAGATATGCGTTTCATACGAAAAGTTACAGAATTTGGGATCTCAAAAATCGCGAAGTGACAGAAACGATGAATGTTAAATTCGATGAAAATAAATTCTGGGCGAACCCCCCCCCCCCCCCCAGGAACGAAAAACATTGGATCACAGTTTTATTTCCCTACTGAGTAAATCTGAAGTAGAAGAAGAATATCCTGAAAATCATAAAATAGCATATTGAGAATTAAATGGGTTAAAGAAAGTCCAAGGCAAAATAAAGAATGCAGGGATAAGTATTATTCTATTAACACGACGGTTCTAAAGTCCGAATCGTGAAGCCGAGGTTTATTGTTCTGAAAATAACATTGAATATGACACAAAATATTTTAATTTCACTTGTGATGGTAATTCAAGAAAAGTATAGGATTTTTATGAAGATAGGGGGGATAATTCAAGTATGCTAGAAGTTAACATTTCCGAGATTTAAAATTGGCAAAACGGAATGGCTCAAGAAATTCAGGTGATACGAGAAAAAAACGTTCACGTATTGGTTCCACTGAATGAAAGTTTTAGAAAGAAAAAAGGGTACAGATGGTTTTTTTTTATTTAAAAACAAATGAGCAGAATGAAATAATGCGCTTCAAGACCAGACTGGTAATTTTAAATACCCACCAGGTGGGGGGGGGGGTACTTTTCGCAAGTGTTCTCTCTAGCAATTTCCTTTCCTTTGATTGAAGCTTTCTTTTGAATTTTTGTGTATAAGCTACATTGAGTCCATTTCCATGTAGATGTTTGCAATGCGTTTCTATATGCGGATGTAAAAGAGGAGATTTGTGAGACAACCTGAAAGGTTTGTCCATCCCTGAAATCTAAATTTTGTCTGTAAATTGAATAAATCATTGTCATTCTGATACAGATTACGCCTCGAATCACGACGACCGGATTTCAATGGGGGGGGGGGGTGGAAGCGGAGTATATTTCAATTAGTGAATAATCTAAGGAAGTGGGTTAAAGGAATTTTAAATCAATTGGCTACGAAAAGAGTTCAGAATTTTAGATTGTCACAGTACAGAGTACTATTAATCAATCTAGTTGCAATCGATTTTTCTAGTTCTGCAATAGGAAATTGCAGAACTAAGCAGATTGATGTGGGGTACTATTTCCTAAGGAATTTGATTGATAAAAATGAATTTGGATTACAATTTGTTGAAACTAAAAATAATGTAGCTGATTGTTTTACAAAACCTTTCTCTAGGGAAAATTTACATAAAGCTTGAACTGCAATGACATATTTTTCTATAGTTTTTTTTTTTTCTTTTTCTGAAATGTTTCAATTATTCCATTATGTTTAACTTACAATTTGTGCACACAAACGGAATGCCCTGTAATATATTTCTATTTTTTTTATTCATGTCTTAAAGTATTTCCTTCTAGCCGCCTGAATTTCCTTCATCTAAATTTATTCACTAATGCAATATTATTTCGATGAGTTTAGTGGTATGCAAATGTAAAGAACTACGTAACTTGTGATCAGAATTGAATGGTAGTCTCATTTTATCAAGATGGCAGTTCGTGGTTGTGTTCCGCTTGGAATTTCAAAGAAGCCTCTAGTCTGAACGATGTTGCGATGATTCACTTAGTGACATGAATGCCGGTATTGGAAGTGTATAAGTACCTTTTTCATTTATATTTTTATGTTTTAGGATGTAATTTGTAATCACAAATGCTTTTGAGATTTAGAGCGTTCTTAGCCACTAAAGCCTATAATACGGTCTGTGTGCCATATTGGGCCCCTAAAGCTGATTTTTGTGTTCCCGTTTTTAGGTTTTATGTTACAATCAAGAACTATGTATTGGAACAAGATAAACTAAATTTTTTTTTATTTAAATGTGATGGATCATACAATTCATTTACGTCTGGGTTTTTTAAACTTGTAATTCAATATTGGCTTTTATGGGTAGTTGAATATTATCATTTCAAGAATCACCGGAATATAGAAATTTCTGTTGCTAGTGCTAAATTAAACGTAATTTATTTCATTATTTATTTATTTTTTATTTTTATTTTCCAGTAAATTTTAGAGCACTGATTCTTTGTTTTTACATGTTATTAAAATTGAAAGAACCAAATCAGAATGTTAAGTACTTTATTATTTATTGTACGTATGTTTGTAAAAATTTAAAGGAACAAAATTTAAAGTCAACTTCATAATGAGAGCAACAATAAAGATTAGAGTTTAAAGTACGATGTATTACAGCGTATGAAACTTTCTTCGTATATTCAGACTTGTGACACTTATCAAACAAAAGTATAGATTATTTTTATTATAATGCAAATAAAAAGCAGTTATTTTGCAAATGTGAGCATATTTAAATTTACAGTTAAAAGAGGTGCGGTCCTCTGTCAAGCATTTCCAAGAAGGGTAGCATTGTTTACAACAAGAACGGCGGGCCAAATGTGGACTTACAATTTCTTAATGATTAGAACTGGCAGTATCAGATTTAATCTATTTCTTGACATGTTTGTCGATTTATTCTTTTGTTAAAAACTTTCAACTTTTCTGATCGATTTTCACTTTTTACTGAATTGACTTTAACTAAGCCATCTTGATTTTGGGAATATAGAATTGTTTCTTCCGGGTTTCAGGTACATTCTGAAAAACTTAAAGATAAATTGTCTAAATCCTATCAAAAGAAATAGCACTTTAAAAAAAAGTCGCTGGTGGATTAAATGGGGACATCGATAGCTGTTTAAAACGGGGGGGGGGGGGCGTCCACATTTTGAAAGACATAAAATATAAATGAAACATCTTAAATTATGCTTAAATATTAAGACAGATATAAGATAAAATGCTCTTACGGTATTATTTTATTTCAACTCAAATGATTTTTTTATGCAATTCCTTAGTACTTAGAAAAAAGCTCCAAAAAATTAAATTTAAACAATATAATAACACAATTGTGGAATAAAATATATGAAAAAAAAATATTTAAAAAAATTATAAGTAAAATATTTCATATTAAGTGCAGAAATCTAAATAATTATTTTACATCACACATTGTTTCATATTCAGATTTCTAATAATGGGCAGCTGTCAAAGAAAAAGAATATGAAGCTGGTATCAGTTGAACATAGCTCGAGCTGTTAACAAGTGTTGGAATGGAATATAAATTTAAAAAAAAAGAAAAAGAAAGAAGAAACATCTACGGTTTTCAGTGCTACTATAGCAAACTCGGGGAGGGGGGGGGGGGGGCTAAAAGAGGTTAGATGCAGTATTCATTGTTTTAAATGAATACCTCAATATTTCCCAATTGGTTGCCTTAAACGTCGACCTTGCTCCATTTTCTAAAAAATATAATTCTCTACCGCATCCTAATTATTGCTTTGAAGTAAACATATTGCAATCCAATAATCTGTAGCCTATTATAAGAAGAAACTAGTTTCAAGTTTTATTATCCTTAAGATATATATTCTCCCAATCACCGATCACTTCAGTTATCTGATCGAAAAAAAATAAATATTACTCTTAATCAACGGTCTCCTATGTAATACAAAATCCTTCAAAACTACCGAAAGTTAGAAGAATTTTTTTGAATTGAATTTCAGAAACCAGTATAAATGCATTTCATGACATGGAAGATAAAATGTAAGATTATGTTCTTTCTTTTTTCTTTTTTGAGTTCTTATGTAAAGTATTCAGATTAGGTCTATTTTAATTAGACACTAATAAACCACCGTTTGAATTGCGTAGTTTCCAAATTGCTGCACAGCAGTTTTTTTTCTCCTTAAAACAACATATTTAGCGCTTAACTGGTTCCTGAAATAAACGATTCAATTACAATTTAGGTATATGTTAAGCGGTTTAAAAATAAAAGCAACTTCCCAGGGCAATCTTAATTTCAGATCATTCAGATTCATAATTTTAATCATTTTAGGGCGTTTTTTTATACCTACGTAATTTGATTTTTTTCAGGAATGTTTTTTGGTGTCCACAAGTTTTATGAGATTCTAACAATTTTTATTTTGACAGATGCTTTCATGATATAAGGCCTAATGATGGCATCTAAGTCGGCAAAGATGTCACAAAGAAGAATCAAGTTTGTAACATAAAAATGTTGACCTTGAAAAAATTAGCATTCGGTTTTAAATGAATTTCTGCAATTTCACTGTAAAAACTACTAATCGATATTTATAGGTGATGTATACGAAATAAAATAATTTGAAAATTTTTAATGGTGTGAATGTTTCATTTTTTCTCATGAAAACAGTATAACATAATATAAAGTTAAAAATTGGTTTTACTACTCCAAAAATTATATAACTTTAATACTAGTACTCATAAACCTGCAGATTTTATTATACCGAGTAAAAAATTGTTTCTCTTTAGTAGCTCTGGAATTTTAAACCGTCACATATTTATAGTTTTCATCTATGTTAACTTTAAAAGGTTAATAGGATAAAGTATCATCTAATCTATAATAATCAGTTTAGAATAAAAACCATTCTGTGCAGTCTAAATGCTGTATACTGCACATATGGTGTGAAATAAAATTTGTTTGTTACTAATATTTCTCAAATAAAGTAGATCCAAATGCAACTTATAACATTAAAAAAAGAAGAAAACCATGAAAATATTCTGTTTTACCATAAAAGAAAAATAAATGCACATAATTGCATGCATAAAGTTAAAATAAACTTAAAGGTTTAATGGATTGCATATTGCAAAACATTTCCCACGTTATGATGCACATTTTAGCATTACAATAATGAAAAAAGTACTTTTAGTGAAGATACGATGTAGTATTTTCAGTTATATATAAAAAACTTTCTCATTTTTACTAATTTCATGGATCAAAAAGTTTTGTATTATGAAAAAGCTATAACTGTTCTTAAAATCAAGTTTCAGACCATATTTTGCAATTTCCTTCTATTTGTAAATTTTTAAGTCTGCAATAGAGCTAAAAGTTTTTTGTAGAAATGAAAATGCACCACTTTTTCTTCTTTAACAGGTGTTTATAAAATATTGAGATGGGGCATTGATTTATTTTGTGTACAAGGAAATTAATATCAATAAAACATATATTTAGCAGCAGTTAACTATTTTTATGTAAAAGTGTTTTATATTTCTTTATTTGTCGCTTTTCATAGCCTAAAACATTATTTTTGTTGTTGAAAAACTTTAGAAAAGGAACAGATTTCGCATGCAGGCTGATTTCTACAACGTACATATAGAATCAAATGCTTTACTTTTCTATATTGTTCTTCAGCTGTAAAAGCAGTGATTTCGACTATGAAAAGAGACAACGATAGGGTGAAAAACCCTTTTGCAAAAAAAATTGATAACTTTATTTTATGGTTTACTGCTGTTAATTTTACTGTACAAATCATTTATAAAACCGTATACTACTGCTGCTTTTATGGCGCAATTCAGTTGATTCCGCAGCATAATACTGCTAACTTTACAGTTTGATACTGTTAATTTTGCAGGGCAATTCCGTTACAAAACAGTATATTACTGTTAATTTTACATATCTCTGTTAAATTTACAGGTCAAGTCATTCCTAAAACAGTATATTACTGCCAATTTTACAGTTTGATACTGTAAGTTTTACAGGGCAGTTTTAGTTAAAAAGCAGTATGTACTAAATAAATACTGCTAATTTTACAGTTTGAGACTGTAAGTTTTACAGGGCAGTTCTATTGAAAAGCAGTATATTACTGCTAATTTTACAGTTAATCATTGTTAATTTCACAGGGCAACTCCATTAAAAGACAGTATATTACTGCTAATTTTACAGTTTATCGCTGTAAATTTCACAGTAAAAGTCTGTTATAAAACAGTATATTACTGCAAATTTTACAGTTTAGAATTGTAATTTTTGCAGTTTTTCTTTGGAATGTGAGCTGCCAGTATTTTACTGTAAAAACAACAGCTTTTTTTTTTTGCAGTGTACCGGAAAGTTACTGGTTACAAACCGCAGCGTTCTATCATCTATCGGTTACCTCACCGGTTACCATTTTAAGCTGTTGATTGGTGGGTTGGAGCACGTGATCATTAGCTGTCACGCGGTTTAACTAACCGGGCGCTACCGGTCCAGCTCGTCGAACGTAAGCATTATATACATGTATCGTGATTTTGGCTTTCTGACTCTACCCTTTGTTGACAGAAAGTGACTAGTTATATACATACCGACTCACTCAGTGACAGCACACACCGGAAGCCAGATTATTTCTCCTACAAGCATTTCGCTCTCGATTAAAATTAGGTCGACAGTTTTCTTCAGTGCGCGCTTCAAGCTCTCACAAGGCAAAATTATTGGACTACAAATTTATGAAGATAAACGTATATATATATATATATATATATATATATATATATATATATATGAATTATGCAGAACTTTTTGGAATAAAGAATGATATAAAACATTAAAGAATTGATGTAATAATTTTTGAAATACTTATGAGTACATTATTTATGTTTACTTTCTTCTTTTGAATTACCTATGCTTATTCAATATTCTTTTCTTTGATTTGTACCGCTCAGAGCAAAATTTTCTATTTATCAGTACGATTTTTTAATCTATAGAGATTTATCTGCAATGGTGTCTGTTCCAGAGAACATTTGTCGAAAAACGATTTTTTTTTTTTTTTTTTTTTGAAGCTCAAAACTAAAATTATATGCTTCAAAAATTCAACATTTTAATACTAAGCAGGCACTGATCTCAACTCGTAACGTCAATAAGTTTTTAAAATATTATATATATATATATATATATATATATATATATATATATATATATATATATATATATATATATATATATATATATATATATATATATATATATATTATTGAGAAAAATATTTAATCATTTACTTAGAATATCAAAATTTAAAACCATTCATAAAAAACATATGCATTCCTTTTAAATTTACAAAACATAGATACGTAATGAATTTAATCTATTATTTTAATTCAATGCAATATTTGTTATACTTGTTTGTGCCAGCGATGAGTTAAGTTGAGTTTCGCGGAAACTGTTTTTCTAAAATTTCTTTGCATTAACAAATATTTCGAAATGGTTTAAAATTTGGTCACAATCTTTTATGCATTACCATACGTTAATACCTAAAACACACGTCATAAGTGCTGATTATGAGCTCTTATTTATAGCTAGGCGGTATGATTGAATTTCCTTGAGATACCTTAATTTTAATCTAAAAATTTATTACAGACACAAATATTTTAAGCCAATGGCTTGCGGTTGCAATTCACGAACCTACATACGCAGCCTTTCTATTCCTATCTATTAGTAATTATTAAAACGTACTTACATTTATTATTCTTAGTTGACTTATGACAATACGGTCTGAAATTTTGGTCCGGAGGAAGAGCAGATAGTTTTCTCCGGTACAATATGTCTGATAATGATAAGGGGAGCATTTTTGTAACGGAGGTGATCGAAAACGTAACCATGTATAAATATGCGCAGCGCCTTTCAACGGTTGTAGCAAAAATTGAAAAGATACCTTGGTACCAAATTAAGTTGGTGCTAAATCTGAAGATAGAATAAGACTCTTAGCAACAATGTTGTCAAAGGACCACTTGACATTTGTCAGTTTTAACAACAAAATAAGATGTTGTGAATAAGTTTTAAAGGAACAAAAAAATCTCATAGGAATTCCAATGAAAAAAAAGGGGGGGTACTTCAATATTTTTTTAAGATTGTCATTCGTAGCGGAAAACAGTTGGACAGTATTGTAAATTTTGGATTAGAATGAAAATCTTTTATTTTAATTGTACATTAACACCGAAGTACAAAAATTTTAAAAACTAAAATTAGCATACTTTCTTCGCGTCACTATTTGAAACGAGGTTAGAACTTTTCTGACTAACGTCAGTGTCTGAAACATATATCGGTCTTTTTATCTCCAGAGGAAAAAAAAAGAAACAATATATACATTTAGTATACTGGTGAACAGAGTTGCTCCCAGATGAAGAGATTGAAATGCATGAATATTTCATGAAAATTACATTGTCCTGTGTTTACGTCTACTGAACTCTATTTGGCAGCTCTACTATTGATCTGAGCGCGAGTGAATGGAAAATAGGCTCTCTTTTATTCTCCTCTTTTGGCTGAAATACTTTTTAAAAAGCACGTGCACTTATCGGACTGAATACGCCCGAGCACTGTGGGCGTTAGCTTCGTCACTAAATCGATGAAGATCATTACAAACAAAGAAAATTGCAGCTATTAAATGGTATACTTCAGAATTTTTAGCGCTGTCTGCCGAATAATGTCCCACCCGAGGGAAAAAAGATTCGGAGACCGACGCCATTCCATGAACGCAAAAAGCAAGCATCTGAAGTGTTTGGGGAAAATAATGTTGCTAAATAAATGTGAAGACCTGGGTTTAGGCGTACATTTGAAGTATTCGCAGCGTTTTAAATTTTTTTGACACCCTTTTATTTTTCTCTTTCCGCTAAAATTAATTTTAAATGCATGCATTTGTTAATCTTAAAGTGTCTTGAATGGAAATCAAATCTATGAAACAACTCAGGTACTTAAATTGAGATACTAAGACCGTATTGAAATTTTAGACCTAAATATTTCGACTTTCTTTAATAGCTTAAGTTTCGGAAATACAAAAATACCCAATTTTTTGTATCACTAATACTCAGATAATGCCAGTTTTAACTATGAACAAATGAAACAACGATGATTAATTGATTCATTGTACTCAGTTAAGCATTAATTTCTTTTTAGTTTATGATTTAATACAATGTAGGGTAGACCGGTTTACGCCGATTTTTTTTAATGAATTTTCTACTTTTTATGCTTTAACCTAGAAAATTTTAGACATTGTGCTTTTATGAAGCAGTTAATGAAGTCAAAATATGTATATTCAGTTGCTGCTCAGCTTGTGTTTTTAACCAAAAAAAATGGTTTTTTTGAATCCAAGTCGGTTGAGGAAACTGGCCCCGAACACGGGGGCAAGTTTACGCAACGAGTGGGACACGTTTACGCATATTAAAAATGATACCAAGAAATAAGTGAAATTGATATTTAACAAACTTTAAATGTTTTATTTATCTTAAAACACTTTAAAAATAGGAAAATCACAAATAATTAATTAAAGAACATTTTATAGGCTAAACTAAAATCATAGGACTTACTGCAAACGAAAAACAGATACTATTTAGTCATCTTCTTCATCACTGTTAGATTTTACCAACAGAAATAAAGTATTTCTTTTCGCATACTTGTCATGGAACTGCGTTTTGACATCTAAGACATTGAAGATTGAACCCTGTCTTGCCCTGTTTTCGAATTGATTGTGTGGTTTCAAACAATAGATGCAAGCACAATTTTCTACTTCGTAAACAGAATCGTTCACTAATTTCCTTTTTACAGAGTGTACTAGCTTTTTCCCTGTAACAGGTTTTGGTACTTTTTCTTTGATGTCTTCTATTTCTGCTTCAATATAAAATTTTAAATTTTAAAGTAATTTTTCCTTTTTGTTTTGTTCTGCCCATTATGTTTTTTTCTTTGCAGCTTCTAACTGCTCTTGTCGTAGGGCTTCTTTAATCGGAGTATCAGTTAGGATTGTGAATATCCTCTTTTTTTTCCTTTCCTGACTCCTAAGCTTTGCTCCTACTTTTCAAATGGTTTCATTTGGAGTACTCCACATATGATGATATGGAAAGCCTGTTAGAAGAAATACTTGGATTATCGATAAGCTTTTTCATTATTTTGACATCTAACGTGGTTGTGTTAGTGTTTTGAATTTAAAGTCTTACCATCTTTAAAATTAAATAAATGTATTAAAGACTGAATAGTATATAAAGTTAAAGCTGAACAGTCATGAAGACAACACTATATGATTGTAAGCTGTAAGATACGAATCTGTAACTTAATTAAAAATGAATGGTCATTTTCAAAACTAAATATCCTGAAAATACTATAGGTTTGAGACAGTAAAGAGTAAAAAAAGCATCCGGGGTCCGTTTAAAGATAAGACAGAGTAGTAAGGCCCAGTAAAAACGTGCGTAAATGTGCCCCGATGAAAATGTGTAAACGTACCCTGTTGGAAAATTTGGATTTATTTTTAACATGCAACAAAATTTAATAACTTTTCTGTCCATACAAATACAATTAATTCTCAAAAAAAGATAAAATTCTGCTAATTTTTATATATTTATTTGCTCTCAACTAAGTATTATTTATTCACAATAAGCTTCGAAACGATCAACACAAAATTGACTCAACTTGGTAGAAAACAGATTTTCTTATCCGCTTGCTAAACCAAAGGTCGACTGATGCTCAAAAACTTGTGAGAATTATTTGCTAGGGAGCAGCATCCATTTGTTATGATTGTTGGCTCTCTAGTTATAACTCTATTTAGAAAAAGGGCATTGCGTAAACGTACCCCATGCGTGAACATACCACGGCCTGCCCTACCGTTGTGACAGTTCTCTGCCATGAATTTCTAATTCTTAAAATATCTGAGCAAGATGGACTCTTATCATAATTTTATGCAAAATCCGTAATGACACTGGCGTAAAACATTTTAATGTACAAAACTGTCCAAAATACTTTTAGAACTGTTATTAAAAGAAATTCAAATATAAGTATTACTTATCAGTAAAACCAAGTGTGAAAATAAGAGAAAATGAACTAACTTGCAGCACAGTGTTGCACGAAAGTCAGCTCAATTCAACGGATGCAATTAAATAAAAATAAAGCAAGCAAGATAACGGTTACAGAAGTTGCAGTAAAATAAAGAGGCAATACCTCTTATTTGGAATTTCAACTATTTCCTTTTTAGATAATTCAATCAATTAGGTATATATTCTTTTTAGTTTTGAAATCATCAAAAAGTGTAAAGGTTTAATTTTGATGTTAGCAATATGACAATTGAGGCTCATACCTTTCCCTTGTTTTTTTTTAAAATTCAAAATGGACCAGAATGCGAATTTGCCGTTCTAAGTTTAGCGTGATTTTACCTCCATTTGATAGTGGGTGATTTTGGACTTTGCTTTTCCCTATATACGAAAACAAATTTGATTAATTTTAGGCTATCGTGCAAAAAATGGCATTTAATTACTACGATGAACTTTTCGGTGTATAAAGCAAAACGTGGCACTTTTTTTAAATCTAAACTATGATCTTTATCCCCTTAAAATCAAAAGAAAAAGTTGCACAAATGTTTCACACCTAAAACACGCTGATGAAAAACACGACATACTAACTTTCACTGCTTTGCGGTACAGCTTTTATAGTTTTTAGTAGCAGGTTCTATAATAACTGATATTGTTTTCTCCTGATAGTATTAATAATACAAAATCGAGAGATGTCGCCGCCTGTACAGTTTCTCCGCAATTCCTCTTATTTTTCAACTTTTAACTTCTTTCAAAAAGTTTCATTTTTTGCGAAGTTTAAAATCAACGTCCTATTTTTCTATCCTTCACAATTAAAATTAGAAACATTAGCCAACGTCAAACAGAATTTAATACGCTTTTCTATTTGTTTGTAAAATGTAGCACAATGTACGTTGTCAGCGTAAAAGGATAAATAGGACTCGACACTCACCGCTAGAGTGTGGAGTACACGTGGTGAAATGCCACGATCCGCTTCAGAATGATTGATTGGTTGATTTTACTGGCCAGATCTAAGATTGAGATAAAATGTTTTTTATTTGTTTTATTCAACCTGTTAAAGGTTAAATATTTGGAACTCTAAACCAATCCTTAAAACATTATGAGGCAAAATGTTTAAAACTTATGGCTCGAACTTTAATTAAGGCATTAAGTTTTTTACAGTTACTCTTTGCAATAATTTAAATTCTTAAATGAAAAAAAAAACTTGAAAACATATGACTTGCTGCTGAGAAGACTTTTGATTTATTTATTTATTTATTTTTTTGTAAACTCCTCCCCCTCCCCTTTCACATAAATATATTTGCATCTTAAGAATTTCAGATGGCAGTGTGAATACCTCTACCCTACTTTTCGTTTACGGTTAAAATCATTCAGTGCGTTTTAGCGATTAACAAAATTTTCAAGATTAAAAAATATCTAGTAATATTAATTTAATCATAAGACCGATTAGATTACAACATTTTTTTCTTGAAAATTGCTTCGTTGAGTTATGCATCAATCTTAGCAAAACATGCAATTGAAAGTAGTGAATTTTTAAGATCATTAAATTTCATATCTATACAGTTTAACTTTGATAAGTTATGATTTAAAGATTTAATTGCAATTTACTAAAATTGTACGACTTTTTCATCGAGTTTTATTTAGACCGAATCATACAATCCAGTTTAAAACTGTAGCGAAATAAAAAACATAAAAAAAAAATAAAAAATAATCTATCTTTTAACACCACTTAGGATCTAAAAAGTTAGTTAAATAAGTTGCATATTTTATAACATAATCATTTTAACATAATTATGTCACAAGGCGTTATGAACCACGTACAGCAGATAATGCTTTTAGGAATTTAAAAAATGATTCACGTTCAATTCTGCTGATAAGCCAAGAATATTCTGCGATCAGTTTCATTAGCATTCAAAAAGGTTTCCTTCAACAAAGTTTTAGATATTAGTGAAAAACAGTTCAAACCTTTATGAATGGGATAAAATTTATTCTTGTATATGCCTAGAATAGAATATATTTTTCTTTGTGTAGAAAAAAATCGATGTCATTTCTTAGAAACTGAAATCGGCCGACCACCTGCTTTGTCTTTGGTTCCCCTTAAGTAGTTTAGTATTTGGAGATCTATAGGGGGCATGACTCTATTCGTTGAAACAAGGCAATAGATTTGCAAAGAGGTGTTTTTTATTTATTTATTTATTTATTCTAATCGATTTCAAGTTTTTTATTCACTTAAATGTTCATTGCAACAGAAGCCTAGCGTTTTATATAACTGAAATGCTGCATTTATCCTCCCCCTAAAAATTTCAATGGCGCAGCCTGTGCCATGACCCCCCCCCCCCCCAGGTTGGAACCCCTGATTGATAAAAAATATTAGTTTTGATAATTAAACCGAAAAATATGAATAAATACGCGGAAATTCGCCGAAAAATATACATAAATACGTGAAAATTCAATCAGCCCAAATTTCCACAGCCCGGCAAATTGCAAAATTTATCCCCCCCCCCCGGCCTTTAAAAAGGGAGAACTACCTATCTGGCAACATGTGAATATATTTTCCCGCCAAAAAGCTCTGAATAGTTCATTTGAACTAGTTCATTGAACTAGTTCACAAGGTTGAGATGAACTAAACGAACTAGTTCCTCAAAAGGAACTAAAACTTCCATCCCTATATTCTAATCGATTTCAAGTTTTTTATTCACTTAAATGTTCATTGCAACAGAAGCCTAGCGTTTTATATAACTGAAATGCTGCATTTATCTGTGCGTAGTTGAAACAAAATATAAACTGTTAGTAAAATGAATATATGAGTGGCAGTGAGAAGCAAAGGGGTGCAAGTAACAAAATTAAATATTTGGAGATAACCAGTACACATGTCAGGTGAACCTCTCCTCTGTCTTGGGGCAAGAGATGGTACTAGTAGCCCTGGTAGTTGCTGCTATACAGTATGATTTAGAAAAAAAGTTCAATGAAAGCCTACCTAGGAGCTAATCTTTAAACGCGTTTTACTCAAAACGTGAAAATGTACACTTGCATCCCTTTGCTTTTCACTGCCTCATCTTTACTTAAAATAAAGCTCAAAGTCTCTCTGTCTGGATGTCTACAGGATGTCTGGATCTCTGTGACGTGCATAGCGTCTAGAAAATGCGGCGGAATTTCATGAAATTTGGCACAAAGTTAGTTTGTAGCATGATGGTGTGCACCTCGAAGCGATTTTTTAAAAATTCGATTTTATTCTTTTTCTATTTCAGTTTTAAGAACATTTTCCGAAGCAAAATTATCATAAGCTGGAGGAGTAAATTACGAAATTATCATGACGTCGAACGGGAGAGCGAATGAGCGTAACCAATTGACGAGAAATTCATCATCAATTATTTGTAAACTTACAGGCGAACAAAATGAACTTTTAATTTTCTCCTAAGGGCAAAGCCGTGCGGGTACCACTAGTATATAATAAAATAATGCAAGCAATATTTTGAATAAACACAATCCACTTTGTATTTTAAAAAGTAATACTTGAAAAAAAAAAGTTTTAAAATTTTTTGACCGCCTACCACAAAAAAAAATTTCTACTTTGTAATATCTGTACCTCAGGGATAGATCAACGTAAGTGCAAAAATTGCGATTTTTAGTTTATTAGTGCATTCTATGTAGAATCTTATTCCGCATCGAGCCATGTGAATGAAGTTCTAAAAAAATGTAATTATTTATCAGTGAGGGTCGTGGTAGCCCGATCGGTAGAGTGTCGGATTCGGGGCCGGAGGGTCTTGAGTTCGAACCTCGATGGTCGAAGACCCACCGTCGTCATTAAAGGGGACTGGGCGACGTTAAATATGCTCGTGGTCTCAATGTACTCTAAGTGAAACGATACCTCTGGGGGTGCTAGCACCAGGTAGCTATTAGCTCCTGATCTAGTTCTAAATTCTCAATAACTGTTCGATCCGGTGATGGTGCTGCCATCTATCGGTATAAAAAATAATGGGGGCAAGGCACTTAGTATGCAGTCCTCGACATAAATACAGTTGTAGTCAGTTGTGACTCGGAATCGGAATTTATCAGTGCTAAAAGAGTCCAATCATTTGCATAAGCCAAACAACCTTCTTTCCTCTCTGCTACTAAGTCCCGATTATGTGTCTTACGTTGTTCTGAATCTGAAGTACATATATGCATTTTTAATTTATCTTTCAATTTTAAGCCTACCAACTGACACATGGTGGAAAGTGGAGATATACAGGGAAAGTTATTTGACATAAAACCAAAGTGCATTGGACATAATATTTGTAATATATATATAAGATGTATTTTGGAAAGAGAAAATTGTTTGATAAAATAAAAGCAGTAACATTTGAAAGAGTTATTACTTTCAAAAACTCATCATTATCCTACCTTGCCTTTTCCTCTGTCTATGCACACGCCAATGTGCTTCAATATGTAATACACGCTAGCTAACATTAAATATTTAAACTATCGAAAACAAAAAGTTTTATCAGCGTCGCATTTGAACAGATATTTAAACATTTTGCATGCATTAATTTACATATTTTTGAAGGATTTAAACGACAATATTTTTTGAGCAATCACGATTGCTTATTGCTTTCATTTGACTGTTTTTGACGTTCCTATCATTTTTCCCACCGCCACCCTCCGCAGCATCACCGTCGACCGGGTCCTCACGATGCTGCAACTCTAGCGAAAACCGTCTCCAGGTTTCGTCAATATCCTACACTTACACGCATACATACACGCACCTATACACATATACACCTACACACACATACATACACCAACACACACACACACACTCACATACACACAACTACCACACACTCATGCCTGCACACAGACACAAACACATATGCCTACACACACACACATACCCCCCACAGACAAACACACACGCTTAAATATACACACACACTCGTGATTGTGAAAAGCACAATTTGAATTCAAGATGACGAAATTCAAATTATTATTATTATTATTATTATTTTTTTTTACATTTGAAGTCTAACTGTACGATTTTTGTCCGTTCAATTTAGGTAAGGTTTAAACTGATACAGAGAACATTTTATTTAAAAAAAAAATATTTTATTTACATTATGTACAAATGCCGCTTTTTGGTTAGCAAACAACTGAAGAGAACATAATGGAAGCTTTGATTGAATATAATGCATTAAATTAAGGTTGTTAATACAAAATCATAGTCCTTGGACGTTATAAGGAGTAAATGAAAAGTTACTTTCCGGTGGTTCCATTCCGTGGTATGAAGAATAGGTACTGTTGAGGTTGACTTTTTCCGAACTAAAATAGAAGGGCCGGGGACCTATGGATTATGCGCTTATAGCGGCTTAAGCCCTGGTTTCCTAGAAGCGAAATCACCGAGCTTTGACGTCGCTCCTCGGCGTGACGCTGAAATCAAAGTCAAGTGATTCCGGCGTGCCACTCACAACGCCGATTTTGCTCTGGCGCGCATGCGCAGAAGAATCAAGTTTTCCTCTCGGCGAGAAGCTACGCCGAAGGTTGGCGATTCCCTCCTAGGAAACCAATGCTTTACAGGAAAGACGTCGAAACAGTTCACTCGACTACTGACCGATGTATGAACGAACTGATGACGACCACACACACGCATAGAGTAACTCGCGCTTTTAACTAGTTCACGGCGTATGACGTTTAACCTCATCATTTGCATTTCAGGGCGGAGACTCTGCAGTAACTAAAGAAATATATTTAAAGACACATTTATGCAAATTTTGGTTTAAAAATAGAACGCCATGATACATCTTTTGAAAAAAAAAAAAAACTGCATAAACATGTATTTGGGAATTCGAACCAATGTGAAAACATTTCCATGCTATCAGTTCAAATAATTTAATTGAAAGCAATTCTAGACTTATGTAAGAAATATAATACGTGAGATCATAGTCGTAATTAAATAGCTGCAGTCTCATTTTATCTATACTAATATTATAAAGAGAAGGAGAGCGGACTTTTGTAAGTTTATATGTTCGAGGTAATCTCTGGAACCATTTCACCTATTTGAAAAATTATTTCACTATATGAAAGGTGCGTTCTTACTGAGTGACATACGCTATAAATTATGCATAAATGTAGTTATACTAATTTTTTAAACCAATAAATTGTCGTTGCTACCTGTTTATGTTTCGTACTGCTCTATTCTTTTACCTTTAAAACAACCACCGATTGTTCCATCGCATTGGTAACGAAAGAGAGGTTGAAGGTTCTATTCAGCCTAAATGCAGAGGGATGTAAACATGTAAAAAGTAAATAATCACAATGTCAGCATAAGAACCACTAAAACCTTCCCATGTATTTGAGGTTTAGAGCAGAAATAAATTTACGGAGAAAGTCCAATCATTGACTTGGCAAAAGATAACCCAAAGTCACGTGTTTCATCGACGCCGAATGGTTGACACGTTCTTCGTGAAACAAGCGAAATATACCCGATTTTTACCCATGCTTTGCTTTAAAATTTGTCACGTGACTTGGGGCTTCACGAATGAAAGTCTGCACTCCCTCCATTATATCTCTTCTCAATGGTTTGAGGCCGCAGAGGGTGCGGTGTATAGCTTTGTATTTACCTTGGACATTGGAAACCATTTTGAGTCGAGGAATGTTTATACATCTAAATGTATTTAAATGAATAATAACCGAGATTCGCTTCGGACAAATTTATTATTGAATTCAAGTAGCGCAGATGTACGATAATAATCCGTGTTTCTAAAAGTTGTAATTTTGCGTGCATTTCGGGCTATTCCTTAAGGATTTTATTCATACTAAAATCGAAATGCAAAATATCTGCTAATGTACATTTACTTAAGTACATTTAATGTACAGAATTTTTAACTCAAGGAATAATTGCACATAATTAACGTACATTCAAAGTTATGAGTTCAAACAATAACGAACAAAGAACATTCGATAAGAAAAAGTTTGAATAAGAAGAGAGAATTAAATGTATAAAAACTATTTGAATAATATTCTTCATGATGACCGCGGTTAAGCATTTAAAACGATATAGTTTAACAATATAGGTCACAAATATCCTATCAGAAAGAAATTGTCAAGGAACAGTAAAATTGTATATTCTGCTGAGAGGTCAGTCTTTTTCAATCCCAGGGTGCCTTGCAACCTGTCTACACCTTTCTTTCCATCTCTACTTCACATGCATCTACATAAAAGTAGGTTCATGTGAAGTAGAAGTCAAAGGAAAGGAGTACAAGAGGTTGGAAGGCACAATGGGATTGAAAATGAATGACCTCTCTGCAGAATATAGTTTTCGTCCTACTAGCCAATTGTAATTTTGTCAGTTAAGAATTTATTTGGAGCATTTTCCTGGTCTAACTTATATCCAAAGTCTTACTGACACATAAAGGTCGTGGCAACCTATCAAGCAGCATGTATAGAACTCGGACTTATAGAGGACGACAAAGCTTCGAAACTAACCATATCTGATAAAAGTAACTTTCTGACTCCGCTCCTAAACACAGAAAATTGTTTATAACTATTCAAACGTTTGTGTCAACTTTTAAATTCTATTGCTTTTTGGCAAATATTTGAAAACATCTCTAATAAAACATATTGCAAGGATAGCGTCAGCAGAAATATTATGATTATTTTGATTACCGTTTAATGTCAAACGACATAAACCAAAGACTAATTTAAATAAAAAGGAAAATTTGTCAGTGAAGCGAAAACTCAATAGGAGACTTTTATTTGCCACCGTCGCAGAGAATCAAAGAAAACAATTTTTTAAAAAAAGAAAAGATTCGCACATAGAAATTAGAAACGCAAAGTTATGTTAATCGGCATTCCCGGTGGAAATAGATAAATTTAATAAATTCAACGCTAGCCAAAGCTCGATCAATAAGTTTTTGCTATTTGCGATGTTAGTTTCATGGAACTGCCAGGACTTGACTTTTGGTTGAAAATCTGACCAATTCATTTTTAATTACTTTGAAAATCTCCTTCGATAAGATATGTATGTTCCACAAAAAAAAAAAAAAAAAGGGCAATTAGGAGAAATTCTTCAAGAGGGTGTCTCATAATGTAGGACAAATATTCGACGAGCCACTGTTCGGCTATAAAAGGCGTAGATAGAATCCTTAAAAGTTCACAAAGGTTCAGACAAAATCATGAGATTTGTCACCTTCGTATTTGACGGTGACTTTCACCAAACTCTTCCTGTGGTACCCTAGAGGAACGCGTGTAGATATACCTAAAGTCTGATTAAAGTCGTCCCCTTTACAAGCTTTGTATCTCAGGAACAACTGTAAGAGCCCGTTTTGAAGATGGTGGTAAGCATTACTAGAGACTTTTGTGACAAGTAATTAAAAATACCTGGGAAAGTGTGTCTTATCGAATAAGATCAGTTGGGAAATTCTCTCTAAATGGTTTGATCCTCAATGTTTATCCTGAAACCAATACTGTTAAAAAAATTGCATTGGATATTCGTCACCAATGCTATGCATCATTCACATGAATTTCTTATTTCTGTTAACTCCGCAGAATTTTTCTAAAAGCTTTTAAATCTAAAGGCAATACTCGGTTGATTTTTTAGTATGGGTTAGAGTTTTGTTCTTACATCACCTACAGCAGATCAGTTGGCTCATATTCCTTGCATCCTTATTGTCCTTGCATATTTCCTTTTCCAATTTAAGCGATTACAACTCCGAATGAAAAGTTCTTATGAACGTTACATATGAGAAGATTATATTGCATAGTGAGAATTATGTTTTGGTCTCACTTGATCAGGAAATGAGGTAAATCAATTTGTTTTAAACCTCATAAAAACGAAATGAAAAATGTTGCTCATTATTATTTTAAAATAGAAGTACATGCATAATATTTTTTAAAGATGGATCGCCTTCTAACCCGAACTAGGTTCGGGCGGGTCGCTAGTGTACAATAAAATCCATCAAAATTCAAATAGTTAAACCCCGAAAAGAACTTTTACTTGAGACGGTAGTGAAAAGCCTTGCTTAAAGAAAGCAAACGACTCCTCAAAAATAGTATATTTAATTTGTAATTCAGTGTATTCGTTATGAAGTTCCCACAAATGCCCGTAGATATGAGATATCATGACTAACGATGCCTGAAGGTTCTGATTTTAAACCTCACAGTGGCTGACGCTGCAAATAACTTTTGTAAAAGGTAGACTATAACAAGTTTAAATAGTAAACTTCTAAGCAGACAAATATATTTTGCAGAATTTGAGAAACTCAAGGTGATAAAGAATAACAATAATAAAAATTTAAATACTTTGTTTCGCGTCCTGACTTTTGGTTTCCTGAATCACATTAATTTGTGCGTTATTCAAAAGGAAGTCGTGGTCAAATCTTATGCTACTGTATGTGAAATTACATCATAGCCAAGTTCTATGCTGAAGTCTCCAGAAATGTGTCTTATTGTATTTTACCATATACAGGTGTCCCTCGTACAACCCGGTTAATTCGTAGTGTAGTATCGAAGCCTTGTTATATGAAACTTTTTTATGAGCAATTTTCTTATTTTTTTAAACTAATTAATCATGTACATAACATGAAACAGGTTAATGTGTATCGTGTTGAATCAAAACTTGTTTCGTGTTACATCAAAACTGTGTTATACGAGACTTTGAAATAATGCAGATCATAACAATGTGTAACGTGTTATATCGAAAACGAGTTTTAAGGTGCAAATCTTATAAAAGCTGAAATTTCGGTTAATGAACACATACAAACGAAATCTGAGAACCAAAAACTTACAATGGACTCACTGATTCAAAATTAGATTTCCTATAAACAATGCGACTAAATTCTTTGACATACCTTAAATCAAAACTATTAGGAACAACAAGAAAACTATCTTTACTAAGAACGACACGCATATTATTAGAAAGAAAATTTGAGCTTTTCCGTAGCAATAAAGTTCGTCTGAGCAACAACAGTGAAACAAAATTCACAATAAAAGAAATATAATTATTCAATTTATTTTATTTAATATTTTGTTTCTTCTATATTTGTTATTTATCGTTTCCCAATATAAGCTTACGTTTTTTCCTATTATTTTCTACTGGAAACAAAAGTTTTTGCTTTAGAAGACTGGTAAAAAAAATAAAAGTTAAAAAGTAAAATTTAACGGTTAAACCAAACTCGCTAACATTGTGATTATAGGAAAATATTGTATATCACGGTACACCGAAAATTGAGTTTTTAGAGGTAATTAATTTTACAGCAAATCGAGAGGCAAGAGGGACACTTTAACGCTTGATATAAGTTAGTACTTTTAAGAAAGTTTGTTTAAGTATTTAGCGTTCCAAAATTATTTTAAATTATCTTTTTACACACTGAGAGAGCATCATAAAGGAAGGTGTTATCGTTGATACAAGCATTACTGGCTTGAAAGGGAATGTACCCCACCTGATCACAGGTTACTTGATCTACTGATGACACGACAGGGAAATATGTCTCACATTTAAAATTATTTACTTGTGATAAGAAAAGTCGAAAAAACTACCTATCTTTTATTTGAACTTCTCTAAGAGTGAATGCATTTTTCTTACTTTTCAGCTGTATAATACAGTAATGTCTCAAAGTTATGGAAAAGGCGAGATCGAGACAGATTTAACTTCGCGTAAGTAAGAGACATTTTCCATTCAATAACACTGATAAAAAGTTTCGGTGGCTATCTTGGTATCCAACACTTGTTTTAAGACAGTTGAGACATGCTGATTAAAAATAGGCGAACCGTTTGTCTCTATCACCTACTGTTTTTGAGATATCTGACATTAGCCATTTATATGTGCTTAACATTGTATCAAGGCAAACAACTCGCAAACAAGTTACAGTTGCGCACATAATGCTGAATAGAGTGTACTAATCGACATAAATTATATAGCATCAATCCAGTTCAAGGTATAATACACACATAAAATACATAGGTTTGACAAACAGTTTTTTTAATTTAAAGTTTGTTTGGTTTGAATTTCTTGGTTGTAGACTTGGGTTTGCGCTGAGGATTTGGCATGTCGCGCTGAAGCACTCAGTAGTAGTCAGCCAACGTTGCTGCACTCCATCGACTCTGATATCGTGACTCCATCACCAAGATGTCCTGATGAAAATGTTAGCTATGTTCATCATTCACAGAACCTAAGTTCACGGGAAAAATTTTGAGATGTAAGTCGATGTTATGAATCTTGAGGGACATGTTGTAACCCATCATGCTGCATGCACTAAAATGCACTTCTGCACATTATTTACATATTCAGGAGATTTATTAATTCCATGGAAATTGGTTCAACAGACTTGAATGCCAACCATGCATACTTTTCAGTACTGCTGAGTAAGTCTTCGAAGTGACTGTCTGCAATGATCTTCCTTCTTTGTGGACCTGTGAACATACCTTATTTCGTTTTCGCATAACTCAACTCTGGAAACTTATTGGATAGGTGCCGGAAAGCATCTCAGTTGCTGTAGGGCCTTCACGAAGTTCTTCATGAACCCCATCTTTATATGAAGTGGAGGCAAAATAATGGAAATGTGAGGAGGAACTGAACAGTTTTAAAAAGCATTGTAGCTTATATATTTTCATTGTATAATTAAAATTTCGGGGGGTTCCGAACTGTACTTACAATCAATGGGAAAATTCGGCGTTGCATTAAAAAAACAACGAAGGAAAACTCCAACGAAAGGAGATTAAAAAATATATGTTTTTGCTGATATCTTGAAAAACTTACGCGATAGAGCAAAATAGTTTTTAGATTTTATAATCAGCATGAAAAACTACATTAGAAAAAGTAAGCACAGGCCAAATGTCTACAGCTTGTCTATCAATCGTTAACAATTATGATTAAATGAGAACAAATTGATAAAATAAAGAATATATGTGATTGAAGCGAAAGTTTTTAGCGGATTAAGCGTTAAATATATTTAGGTTAGTATTTTTTGTATACTAAAGCAAAATAAAGCCGCCAAAACATTGGAGGAATGAATTGTGTGTTGAACATGAGATAAAAATAAGAAACCATGTAACTTCTAGTTCGTGCAATTTGGAGTTGCGTAAGAAAGTAAAACTGGATTACATGGTCAAAAAACTTTTATATAAGAAAAAAATAGCATCATTTTCGTTTTCCTTTGCAACGATATTATTTGAGATTAATTTTATCAATAAAAGAGTATTATTAAAATTTGTTTTTAAAAAGTTTTCATTAAGTTTCGATTTTATCAACAGCTATATTTCTTATGTTCCTTTATGTAACTTGATGACGTTTGATTTTGTATGAGTCTTGTTCACCACGAATGCATAGTCAATTGAAATATCAATAATTAAGTAATATAATTTTGAAAGTGTCGAAATATATATTAAAACACTTACAGTAGCTATCTTTTTCTGATTGCTATAATAAATATGTAAACATTTTTACACATAACTAAAATGCAAACCTTTTTACACATAACTAAAATGCATAAAGTATTCCATTTATGCGTATATTTGTAATTATTGTGTTGTTCGTGCTATGATTTGAATTAATTTAGTTAATTGGTAATAATTTTTACTTATTACAACAAGCTTGGTGATGTTACCTCAAATGAGGTATTTCACCTTATGGAGTGGAGCATTTCACCTTACTGTCAATTTAGTATCCCCCAAAGCTGCAATTTTGTATTTTTACCAGAAAAAATAAAATTCGTGGTCACAATAGATTTTACATGTCATTGGTACCTACATCAAGAGGGACATGATGGGAAAAAGAGGTTAAAATCACTATATTATCTTTTATTTTTCGTTAATATATATTTTTTTTAATTTTCTGCTTAGGTGTGGTCTGATACCCCGACTTAACTGTACTATATATTTTCCTGTACCAATAAAAAATATATCAGCAAATAAAAAAATACGTGCTTAAGAGGCAATTTTTCAGTTGTTCAGTGTAAAACGAGAGAGAGAGAAAGAGAATAAGTTTTTTGCATTCATAAAAACTATATTTATAAAAAATATAAAAATACAAAAAAAAAGTAATCAAGAAAAACTTTTTTCCATTGATTCTATGAAATATTTTTTAAATACTCAACGTTTTAATTAAATACTGACTATGTTTTTCATTAAATTTAATTAGAGTAGGAATCAGAGAATACGTTTAATTGTAGAAAAAATATACAAATTAGTTTAGTAAATAAAACGACCTCGGGTTGAATTAAATTTCTTCAATCAAAGTTTTAGAGAAAAAAAATATCTTCACTTACGAGAAAAATCTTTTTTACTCAACCACTTTAAGGAGAAGTGAACGATAACCCAATGATGCTTTAAACTTTGAAATCAAAAATTTTTTTTCCAACTTTTCAACAAAAGAAACAGCAAAAAAAAGTCTGAACTTTTGTTCAAACGCGAAATCAGCCTAATATAATTAAAACTAAAAGAAGATAAATTGCAGGAATTACTCTCGTTTGTTTAGCGAAAAAAACAAAAGAAATAGATTAAAAGCATGGATTCACATGGCTCTAATAGCAAATTGCTACCTCTCAAACTCAATTTCTATTTTACGCAAGAATGAAAACAGTTATTGGCAACGGTTGCAAAAGATATTATCAACAAGAGGGGAGAGTCGTTGATGGAAAAATATATCCATACTTAGGTGAAACGTTATAGAAAGGTGGAAATATTTTGAGACTTAAAGTTTGCGACCTTTCATTTGATAAACGTCATTATTAAAGAGCTGAAGCGATAGCTGTTCATGAACATTTACCTCTTTTCTTTAGAAAGAATTACGAAGACAACGGGATATTGATTTTTGAGGCCATTATTTCGACTACCAGCTAAAACTGTGTCATGCTTTTCGCCTGTAGTTCGGCTAAAAGACTTAAATAATTCCACGTTGACTAAAGAATATGTTAAAGTATATTATAACGGTTTGTATTTTTTTTTCTTCAACTGCGGCAGATTTTAATTTAGACGATTTAAAGGGCAGGAAATCTTCTTCCCTCGTTTTATGTGAGTTAACACGCCTTTAATCATAAGAATAAAGCAGTTCCAATCGATCTTTTTCTCAATCACAAAATTCTCACATAAGAGTAAAAAAACCTGCTTTAATAGACATAGTTTATCAAAGCTCGTTTCTTTTAACTTGATTGAAAAATGCGTTAAAAATGAAATCGGTGGACATAAGACGAACCAAATCGTTTTCAATCAAAGGAATAAATAAAGTAATTACGCAAAATTTGCTTTCAAAGTAGTATATTGGTACACTTGTGTTAATGACTTAAGTCATACCAGTGGTTTAAGAGGCATACCTCAAGCCCCTTTGTTCAGGGGAAAAAATGATTAACATAAAATTGGGCGATATAAGAAACATTTTTTTTGTTTAATAAAATTTTCCGCTTAAAAATAAAATAATTTCTTTTATCAACTACTGTTTGCTAATTTCCCATAAGGTAAATCTTGATCTTTTATTTTGCAAAGGAGGTGTCATACGCTTTCCAATTAATCTATATACAGGGCGTATTATAAAAAAAAAATGAGCATATTTTATTTCTGACAAGACAAAGTAATGGGTGATTTACCTTTTCAATTGCGACCGGGCACAATGTACCCAAAAGCCAGAACTTCAGAAAAGCTTTCCCCCGAAACTTTAGCAAGTTGTAACACTGAGAAGTCACTAAAACAGAAGTAAACAGAAGTAAGAAATATATTTTTAATGATAAAAAATATTTATTCATTGATTTGTCCAAATTAGGAGAAAGTGAGGGTTAAAAAAGTTCACCAACCAGCTGCTTTTTTGAGAAGTTTGGATACGGTAATCTTTAAAAATTCGTTACGTTCAAATCGAACCGTGCATGCATATAGTTATGCATTTATTTAAAATAAAAAAAGTGTCAGAATGAGACTCAAAAACGATGAAAACATTTGTTGGCCAAAAAGGCCAACTATAATAGCTCTAAGGCAAAAAATACACTTAACATCCTCTGCACAAAACAACTTTATTAGTGACACTCTGATGCTGCAAAACAAACACCATACTACACACTCAAAAACAATTCCCGTCACTGACAGAATTAGCTTTCTGTTATAAACTTGGCTCACGTAGCGGCGTTTACAGCATTGCACGATAATTTGCATAAAAGACTTTCTGTAGCGAAAAAAGTATTGAAATATCGAATTCACAGTAAACGAGCTATATGTAGGAATGCTCAGTAGTTTTAGGGGTCACAGCACCTTTCAAACATTTTTTTTTAATTTAAGTATATTTTATATTTCTTTGAAACCATAACATGCATACTTATTTCGTAATCAATAATTTATTTTCAAAATTTAAAAATATTGCCTACTTTTTTTGAAAATTCAAAAAATTGAAGAAAATTTCAATTTTTTAAAATCCCTAAGGCTTTTTTATTTTTGCACTAATTTAAACAAAGTTTTTTGCTAAATGATCATTATAATCATCTTTAAAAATCTGTGCATTCATTTGCTTATGAGTTTATTGGAAAATTTTCTGTGATTAATTATGTAAAAAATCAAAGTTTTTTTTTTTAATTTGGTTTTTAAAGGTTTAACATGCTCTAAACATTTGACTAATTTATAAAATGCTTATCCAATGCACAGTTTTGTCAAACATGTTATCTCAATTGCAAAAAGTATTACTTTAAAGCTTATCTTTAATAGAAAAAAATCCTTAGGGATTCTAATGACATGATACCACAAAAAAACCATCATCGAGAAAAAGCAATTTAAAGAGTTTCTTTTGCATAAGAACACATAGCGAGCACGGCCTAAAACCACTCATAACTTTTAAAATATTTGAACTAAAGCAAAGAAACTTCTCCCCCATGTTTAGAATAGTTTTTAGTTTTGAAATAAGCAATAAAAATTTTTTGATCGTTTCATCATTTTTGAGTTACTGTAAAACCCCTTAAATAGAATCACAGTGTTGTTGAACAGATTCTTACGAATAAATAAAGCTATCAGGTGTACAAATACGTTTTAAGAAATGGCGTCACTGATATTAAATCTAAACGGACAACGTTGCAACTAACTTTATTTTATAACCTCATCCTTAGGCTTTCATTATTTGTACGTGACATTTCGCTGAAGTGGAAACAACATAGTTTGTGTGTGCTCTGAATATGTCAACTTTTGTGCCAACAAAACACAATCTGCGGGAAAGCTTACTTTTTTGCTTCCATTCGAAGAAAATTGCAGCTGAAGACAAACGAACGCTGCGAGAAGCCTCCTAGGAACATGCTTCGTCGATTTCCACATGTGAGTTTTAGTATAGACGTTTTGAAAGTGGTGATTTTGATGCCAATGCAAAGAACACGATGTACAGCCACAAAAGTTTGAAGATGCCGAATTGGAGGCTATATTGGACGAAGACCGATTCCAAACAACTTTTCCGAACTCAATTGATACGTTTGAGCCGAGCACTGCGGCCACATGTTGCGCCGCCGGTTAAAA
The DNA here is from genome assembly GCF_026930045.1 of Uloborus diversus. Lineage (NCBI taxonomy): Eukaryota > Metazoa > Arthropoda > Arachnida > Araneae > Uloboridae > Uloborus > Uloborus diversus. The sequence goes on along the minus strand of NC_072733.1, from coordinate 200,281,564 downwards.
CATACATCGATACCCTGAAATGGGCAATCCTACCCCACCCGCTACATAGCCCAGACATTGCCTGTTCCGACTAGTTTGTTTTCGTCGATGACACATGCTCTTGAGGATCAGCACTACTGCTTTTTTGAAGAAGTACAAAATTGGATCGATTCGTGGATTGCATCAAAAGACGCATCGTTTTTTCGGGTAAGCTTCCAAAATTGCTAGAAAATGGCAAAAGGTAGTGGCCAACGATGGACAATACTTCGAAAAATGGACACGAAACCATTTTTTCACAATAACGCGTCAACCTTGAAAAAAATCCTTTAAAACTTATTTGTATACCAGATAATAAAGGATTAATTCATTTTATGTTGAAAATAACATTCCGTAATATTTTACTTTTAACAGCTCTTAGCATATTTCTTGTATAAAAAAACTGTGTTAAAGCTTTAATTTTTTGATTTAAAAGTGATTCCACTGAAAAATCTTTACACTTTCAATCCGTATGTTTATTAATTTCAAACATTTGAACTCAAAACATAGCTTTAACCATATAGGTAAGCTAATTGTTTAACTTTGTTAATTATCAATTTGTTTGAGCATTCGATTTTTGTTTATAAAACTTAAATTTTGTAGAGGGAAAATCAGCAGCAGAATTGTTTTTAGCAATCTACGACGCAGATTAATAATCAAAAATTTTCTGCAAGGTAAACCGAAACTTCATTAATTTCAACATCCAAATTGGCACCGAAAAATGCTTAAAAGTAAAATGCTAATACAAATACATACTACCTGTGAATTATAGCCTAGAAAATATAGTCAAAATATTCATTAGCTGAAACTTAAGCTTTTTTTTCCTTAAAAACAGTTAGGGATTTTTTTCCCTTCAACTAAGAAACAATCTGCAGACTTTCTCAAGAATCCGTGACGTGTTGTTTCTACGTACTACCGGGGAGGGAAGCAACTAAAAGTTGTTGCTACACTAACATTTCTAGAGCAAATAAGGACTTAAAACAAAACTTTTGCTCAAAAGTTGAACATTTGATTTTGAAGTAGAGTCACTTTTTAATCTTTCCAACAGGAAATCCGACAGCGAAACTTGATCATATCCAGATTCAACAGCCAGAATAGAGGGTTAACAAGGTGAAAGGATAACATGCTTTTTTGGCTGTGGCTATCACAATACATTGAAATAAGGTAAACAGATCAGTAGTGGCCAGTGCTTCAGTATTTGCCACTTCAAAGTTTATATTTGAAAGTATAGTATTCCAGGTCCCTCAATGGATTCGAAAGTGCATCAAACGTGAGGACGCATTGGTAAACCTGGAATATTATTATTTCGAATATATAAACCTTTAAGTGGCTACTACGGAAGCAATTTGAAGCACTGGCCACTGCGGGTGTGTTTACCTTAGTTGTCGAAAACTTAATAAGTATGCGGCAGGGAAAAGCATACGGATGTAAGTGCCTAAATTAAAATTGTGGATATAATGAGCATAACAGGTAGGAAAACCCTCTTCTGTTTTGTCCTTAAATCGAAGAACTGGTACAGAAGGCATTGGCCCCCACCCTGGGCTGTGGTGACATGGATGATGATGAAACCGCTCTTTTGCTTTAGGGCAAGAGATAGTATAAGTAGATCTGATAGATGCAACATAATTTAGAAAACTTTTCAACGAGAGCCTACATAGGATTTTAACTTTAAACAAGTCTTAATTAAAAACTTTAAAACTTCCTCCTACATCCCTCTGTTTCTTACTGCCTTGTATTATTTCATTTGCTTCCTAATTCTACTAGATGATACTTTTTACATTAACCGGGGCCCCATGATATTTTTTTATTCCAGATCTTCATTTTCTTTTTTACTAAAACTCTACCAAGATAGCAAAACAGTAAAGCACTCATTAGAACCAATTTCTACGCTATAAAAATATCATGTCTCGAAGAGAGTGTAGAGTGCCGATGAAATACAACACCCATGTAATATACCAGACTCTTCGAATATCTCCTCCTGAGATTGCAGTTTCGTTCTTATTAGAACTCCTCAGTCAGAAATAGTGAGTAACCGAGTTGGAGGCAGATGTCATCTCACAAGCCGCACCATGCCGTGGACATTCGCTGGTGAGATAAATTCACTTTACCTACCAGTTTGTAGGCACTCTCAGCTTCAATGAGATGACCAAGCCTCCAGCTTGGTTACTCACTATTTCTGACTGATGAGTTCTAATAAGATTGAAACTGCAGTCTCAGGACGTGATGATGTGATAACCGGGATGTCAGGTATATTGCATGTGGTTTTGCCTTAGCCCTCACTTAGGGGTGATAACTTTCTGCTAAACAGCACCTATGCTTTGAGCAACTCCTAAACAGTCACAACTGGACATGACCACAAATATTGCCAAAACGCATTTGAATTGGTCAAACATCATATTCGCTTGAAAAAGCTCGAAGTGGTATGGTTTCGAAGTGAGTTATAAGATTTTAGTTCAATATATTTCAACGTAAATCTTCTATATTATTAAAATTTGTTCGCGTCCGTCTGTCAGTCCATCTGAAGATCGATCTTCTCGAGAATCGCTCCGAATCGATAGTCGAACGAGATACCTATCAATTTGGAATTTTCCAAAGAAAAAACAATAGGACCAATCTCGTAATTGTACTACTTTAATTAGTGATGATATTAATTAAAAAGTTAATTAATATTACGTTATTCAGGATTTTTTATTTCTTTCCTGTTGCCATTTTGCATGTGAGCAAATAAAATTCTAATAGTTTTTTTTAAAGGGAATTTTTTGGCTGCTATCCAAATCTTAAAACAACGTTTTCATCCAAATTTTTTTAAAACTAGTTTGATTTCTCTTTTATTCTGATATATAAATCCTAAAACTACTCTTTAAAGCAATTTTTTCGTTCAGAAATTTATTCTAAATTAGCTGCGTTTCTTTTTTATTCCAAGCAATAATTTTTATTTCTTTCTGTTGCCATTTTACATTTATGCTAATTGATAACATTTTAACAATTGTTTCAGTGGGATTGACGTCATCAAAACAACCCATCGGGAAATAGGTTACTCTATTCGTACATAACCTTTATTTATCGTCTGCCCTTTTTTATTTATTTTTTACAGCCAACGTTCTTAACTCTGTTCAGCATATGAAAGTTATTTATTTAGTTATGTTTATTCAGTGTAAGTTTATCATTTCCAGCATCATGTTTTGGTAAATTTAGGATGTGCGACTAATTATGTTTATTTTGTTGAACTTTTTCCCGTCACATGGGTGAGTTTTCAAATTATAATAACTTTCTCTTTCCTTCCTGTTTTCACTTTTGAAATTCATTTTGCATAGTTAAAAGAACACGTTAAATTAAGATTGTTTGGATTTCTTGAAATAAAACAGAGTTGAACAAAAAAGTTTGCTTTTAATGGTTTTAGCTAAAGCTTAATTGGAATCTGATGACTTGATATTAAATTAATGCTTATTGGTATTTATTAAGTCTTGATGCTTTAGTTTCATGTAATCAACCAAGCAATGTGTGTCATTTTATGTAAAAAGCTGATTGTTATTGTACATAAATATTTCAGATATAGTCTATCAGATGTTATTCAGTTTAACGTGAGAACAGATTATACCTGATCATGCGTATATTTTTATCTTTTCCGCTAATTGAAAATACTAGAAGTAATAAGATTTTTGCCAAAAATATATTTTACTGCTGTTTGGCAAACCTTGCTTTACGCGCATTTATTATATCCTTAACGCGTTAGAAACTGGTGCTAGATCACTGTATAAACATCAACTAGATATCTCTTTCAATTTTTAGGTAGCCCGTGCAACACCGGGCACGCAGCTAGTTATTAATAATTATCGTAAAATATTAGATTTCCAATGATCACTGTGGCATTATAAGGCGGCAACTCTTTAGCGTACAAATGCACCGTGGGACGATATTCTGAACATTTATTACATTACTTCACATTATAATTTGTACTAGCATTGTGAAATTCAATTTTGTTAAAATGTATGTCGAATAATGCATGGCGTTTCTGAGACACCGTTATGTTTAATGCTTATTTGGCAGCTGAGAAGCGCACCTAATGACTCTTCGTTAAAACTATGAGATACTTTCATTCAAGCGATATGGTCTTTACCATTTGAAGTGAACGCTTGAATAATGGTTTGCAATTTATTCCATAATTTAAATTTAATTGCAAATATTATTCACGTTGATGCACAATGGTGAAACGTAGGACTATGTTTCTTTGAAGAATTTATTGCTCATTGCACTTATATTTAAACACGTAGCTCAAGTGTTTCACATAATAAAGTAAGAGGCGATAAAAATGACGAATACCGAAAATAAAAGGGGCTTTTCTTTGTTTTGGTTAATATCGCATCACTTCATCATGAAATACGTTGAATCAAGTCCAAATTTCGTGAATCTGATCCTAGCTTAAGCTATGTAATTTTCATATGTTACTATAGATCTTATTATTTCTTTAAAATATGAATGAATTGTTACTCAAATTGAAGTAAGTAGTTAATTGTTTTTTTTTTTAAATTTATCCCTATTATTTACTTATTTTGAGATTTATTGTTAAACTTGATAAGGTATTAATTAAAATGTTTTGTTCTGAAATTTAAGAGATCTGTTCAGAAATATGGAAAGCTCTGACCTATATACAGACATAATTACATATTTAAGGTTTTTGTATTGTTCAAAACTAGAAAAAAATGTGTTCGAATCAAAAATAGAATAAAGGCTTTAGGTAGAGATTTTTGAACCAATAAATGGTTTGTTTAAAATTTTCCTACAAATACAAATACACTGATAAGAGGGTAAGAGGGTGTATAGAGAGAAAGACTACGAACACAGTTTTCTATATTTCAATTCTTAATTTAATTAGTCTTTATTTTCAATATTTATTCGTTTCTTTTATTTATGTTTTGCAAATGTTTGTATTTATCAACATATTTACGATACATTAAGCCTTTCTTGATATAGTTTTTTAAATTCTTATTTAAAATTAGACTAAAAATGAGCTGAGAGCAACACGTGTATTTATATACAACGTGTCCCCGCTTGCCCTGCAAGACTGTTATTTTCCTAGACATTTTTCGTAGACCTAGTCCTAGACGTTACTTCCAATTTCCAAAGTGATCAAAATAAAGGTGCAGTTAAGATATGGAAATTTTGAAGCAAAAAAGAAAATTAGGCACTTTTCAGACAGACCCTAGGTCCCCCTAACTTATATTTAAGAAAATAATTTCTATTGAAAAATAATTTCGATACAAAAAATTTAAAACATTTGTGACCAATAATCGAGGAAATATTTTAGTTCAAAATTTTAAGGGAAGCTGATATTGGGACTTATCGCCCCTTTTAGAATATAACAGAATGTCCAAGTAAAAAAGCAAAAATATTTATATTTTTCATTGCTATTGAAATAAAAAAGGAAACTGTAATGTTATGATACATAAAAACACACTGTAAAAGTCCGTACAGTTTGAAAAAACATACTATATGCACAAATGTAAGTTAAACTTGACTTTTTAGCCACTATATCCCCCCCCCCCGCAAAAAAAATGTGATTTTGGCTGCAACTGTAAATTGGTGTGAGCCACAAAAACAGTGCATTTCATACCTTGGTAGATATTTGCTGCACTAATGTCAATATTTTTGTATTGGAATAATTTTAAACGGAGAATATTTCCCTAAATACCAGTTAGGGGACCTAGGGTCCGTATAAAAATTCAGAATTTCTATTATTTCACTAATTTTCTTTTTCACTTTAAACATGCAATATCTTAACTATGCACTTTATTTAAACTATTCTTGCAATTGGAAGCATGCAACTAGAACAATCGGTTGCAAAAATAGAGGCCTTGGAGGTTAAACTGGGACACGCGGTATTACTACCAACATTTGTTTACTCATTTAGGAAGAGAGATATGTAAATTTAGTTAGCTTTTTTTAATTAAAAATTATGCAATCGATGAAGTAAATTTTCTAGAACGCTATTTTTTTCAACATTATTTGGAAGTAACATTATCATTAACAGCAAAATAAAACTCTTTAGTTTTTTTGCGACCAAATGTCCTTTTTGCAAACATCCGAAATAAATCAATGGTGTTTGCGTCGCATTTATTCGTGAATTCTATTTTCATCTGAAAGTGTTCATGTTTTCCTCCAGTCTGGTACAAGACTGATTTACTTTCTACTGATCAAAAAATTTGAAGTCAAATATTTGCACTTCTTTTCGGTTGTTTCTCTTCCTGATGGAGACAATCTTAGAATTGGAAATGACAATCCGTTTCTTAGTTGGGTAGAAAAATTGAAAGTTTTTATCTCCAAGAAGGGAAAGTCTATCAATATCATTTTTACAACTTCTTTTAAGAGCTGAAAGAGTGAAAGGGAATATAAAATTTTCTGGATACAGATGCATCAAGAAAGTGCCAGTTTCAATAAGCGAAGACGTTTTCGAAAATGTAAAATGCTTTGAATTTTTATCAATCTTTCATAACCCGTTTTGAAGCATATTTCTATCACATGAAGGCAAATTGCACGGAAGAACGATAAGAAAAGAATGTTATTTTTAAAGAAACATTGAATTTTTAGAAATGTAGGTATTTTAATATTGCACTTTTGTTGTTGGTATTTTTAACTGTGAAACTAAATCTCGTTTAACAATAAAATTCGGAAGTAATATTTTCAAGTATGGTACTTTATAGGGTTTACTTAACAATTAATTGAAGTCCCATGCACTACACGCTATTTTTAAGTATGTGTATTGTATCTATGTGTATGAGATTAAAAAGCATTATTTTTTTTTTCTAATGCATTGCAAAAAGTTACCTTTTTTGGTGATTCTGTTTAGATGGTAAAAAACGAAAGTTAGTGTTACGAAGCAGAAAAATACCTATTAATTCCAAAAAACGGCATTACATTACACGTTCTTTTAGAAGGAAAAATATAATTTGAAAGGAATATGATAGGAAAATTACTGCAACAAATGTTATCAATATTAGCACGCTCTTTCTAATTCGAACTTAAGTATTTCAAATTATTGGATAATTCGAGCTAATCTTCATTCTGCAGTGTTATGCGCAAAAGTCGTATCTACAGCTGAGTTAAAAGGAGAAATTGTGGTTTAAAAGTTGTTTGCCTCCTTGTTTTTGATTCAGATGCAACTTTTTTAGATTTTTTTAAAAACTATTTCCCATTGTAAAATAATTATAAAAAGTTGTATATAGGCGAAATATGTGACAAAGAACCACATGATGACCATAACTGAATTCTGACAAAAAGTGCAAATAAGACTTTTGTGCTTAGCACGACAGTATTTCCCTGATATTATCAATTGGGATACAATTTAGCCTTTTAATAAAATATTTTATGTACCGTAAAGTGGGGTTACTTGAGCCTCCAGGGGCTACTTGAACCCATGAGAAAAAAGTGTTTAAAATCCGTCCTGGTCCTATATAACTTAATGCATAGACTTTAAAAACTTTCTCCGTGACAGGTACCAGTACTAGGTAGAGGCTGGAGCTTGAAACAAAGTTCCTGATATTACAGGCTTTTTTTTTTTTTTTTTTTTGATTGAGGTTATGATTGCAAGTTGTATAAGCAGTTATTTTCTGTGTCTGCAATCTTCCACATGTAAGTTCACGGAAACATCTGATATTATCTAGGTCAAGATAGTTTTATGTTTGCACTCTATTTCTTAAAAAAATAACAGAGTTTTAAGGTTATAGCTATATAATTAACACAGTAACTAATATAAGTTAGTAAAAGCACAGTGGTTGTCTTAAAATGGGACTACTTGAACTCAGCGTTCAAACAGTCCCAAACCACATTTCATCACTAAATTACGTTAAGTAAGGTTTGTAATCTTTTAAATTAAAGAGGTTAGTTACTATTTATACCCGTTTTTTGCAGATCTGGGGATAAAAAGGGTCCGAAAGTAAAAAAGAACCCCTTGAAGTAGGAAATAATGCGGATTATTAAGAAGAAAAATTGCAATTGTGTCCAGATTCAAATAACTTCGGAGAGAGTGGCATCAGCCGATTTTGACTTAAGTATATCAACTCTAAAAGGGAAACTAAAAGATCGTTCACAAAACAAGCCTGGGCATCCTGTTTTATTTAGTAGCAAGGAAAAGCAGGTATTAAATAATATCAGAGAAAAAAAATCCACCCAAGCCATTAAATTGAGATGTTTTCATTCTTTCTAATGTTTAAATGATGAGCTTTTCAATTGCTTTTAGCTGTAGGTAGATTTTGTTTCTATTTGGAATATTATGTTTGCATAAAAATATGTTTTTTTTTCTGCCTTAGCCCAGGCTATAGGGCGGTAACTTACTGGAAAAAACTTTGTTATCTAGTGTTCTATATTTTAAGAAATTTTTTAAAAAAAATTATTATAAAGATCTTTTCATCGAGTTGTACCGATAGTGGATTTATGTTTTGAAGAGGTAAGAAAGAGGAAGAGACAGCAGGGGCAATGTATTACAAAGGATTAATTATGGTGTGGTACTGACAATGAAGAAAAAATATATTTTCAGAAAGCCGCTTCACACTCACTTTAAGTTAAGCAACTATGATGTTGAATATTTCTGTACGCATTGCCTCCATTTATTTATAGCAAGACAGTAGCAATAGACAAAAAAAAAATTGTTTTTCTGAAAAAGATAAATAAATAAAAAAAATGAACACTAATAATTCAGAAATCAGTATAAATTCTATCATTAGCTGATAACTATTTCAAGTTTAAGCACAATTATTCAATATGAATCATAAACGTGTAAGCGTATATGTACAATAGATTCAAACTTGGTGTTAATTTTTAATTTTAAACAAAAGACTAAAGGTAGATTTCTGATTGGATACGTGTGAAAAGCACAAAAGATTAAAACTGTTTAGCTTTAGATGTATTCTTCAAAATATAATGCATGAGTGCATCAGAATGGGAGGACAAAAATTTGGACGGGATAATTTTCTCAGCCGACATCTTTTGAAAGAATTTAACATAATTATCGAAATCACTGATCTATTAAAGTGTTAATTAAAAGCGATTTCTCTTCAGCTCAAACAATCAAAAGAAGTTTATTCTTGTGATTGAAATGTTCATCTAGAAGATGATTTAAGAAAATTAAACTGATTATTTCAAAAAAGAAAATTGATTGGTAGTTGCATAAATTTCAGAACATCCTTCTAAACCAGTCAGGATATGTAATACTTTAGACAATAATTGGCTATTGTTCAACATTTCTCGAGGATATTCAATTTTCGCTGAAGCAAAAACATTATTTTATAGACTTTCAATGAATAACTTTTTGGATGGATTTAGGGGAAATACCAAACCATTAATAAATGCATTACTGTTTGGGAGAAGTTAATCCTTGTAATATTGTGAAACTATTAGAAAAAGAAACCAAATTACAAAGTCCGGGTAGTAAAAACTCGCATAGATTATTAATCTCTAATAAAATACGTAATGCTATAAACAGTTTTTAGGATTCACACTTTACTTAGCGGTTAGGTTAACTTAAGGCCCCTATAACTAGGGAGCCGACGCATCCGCCATTTTGGATCAAAGTGACCGTCTGTTTTTGAGCCATTGCCATAGGGTGAATTATTAAAAGACGCAAGAAAGAATGTTAAGATCATAAAAATAAGTGAATGTGCCACAGTGTACTGTGTTAATAGTTCACAGAAAGGATTTTGTTTCTTTAAATTTCAAAATTAATAACCCAAGATAAAATTCAATTTTATTGATGATTTGCTGGACATCCGAAGTTAAAACTCGGCAGTGCGAAAGCAGTAAACATTGTTATGTAAGTTCTTGGTACTACTTTTATTGCTATGGAGTATTTTAGTCTAAAGAAATATGCTTTTTTGTTTATTTTTATACAACTGTTACATTTTTAAATCAGTTGATAAATTAATTGCTAAGATCCAAAAACGCAATGCTGCCAAAAATGGGACTAATTCACTTTATTGGAAATTCAAGTATACAGTATCAGCACATAAAAATATATAGTTACACTAATACTACTAAGAGCATTAATAATGTAAAGTAATACCAGTTTCATAATTAATTAGCAAGTTAATTAAACATACAAACAACCGAATAATAATAATATATGTAATATTTCACCAATTGAAATGTTTTCGATTTCATGATATTTTGTTGGTTTGTTTATTTTTTCAAAATATGACACTCTGTAGTTCTAATAACAATTCGGGACAAAAACGAATGCATTACGCTAACATAAAATGAAGCTGAAAGGAAGCGAAAACACATCTAGTGTGGTAATATTTCTCCGACTTTTGATCCAAAATGGCGGACAGTTCGGCCTGGTATATGTACGGGCTCTAGGTTAACTTAACAGTACGTGTGAAGCGTGAGCAAACTGATACATTTGGTTGGGGTCACATTGATACAGTTAATCAGCGTACCTCAAGATGTCTTAATAGTACACTGTTTAAAAAAATCCTGAAATTTTACGGTAAAAGTTAATGGCATCCATGTTGCTAGCAAATTTTACCGTAAAATCCTGTTTTACTGTAAAATTTTGCAGTAGAGTAAACGAGAGTTAAACAACGCATCATGCGAACAGCAGGTTCGATCGGTTGATCTTCGTATTGGCAGGCGGCTTTGATGACTACCATACCAGTGGGGGCACATCAACAGGAAATACGTTATTATCTGCATCGCCCTGTAAGTCACGTGGTGTATCCATTGGCGCTGCAACTGTTTATATTTTCAAACCAATTGACTGTAAATTTTCTCTGTACTGTAAACACTTCATTTTATAGTAATATTTAAGATGATTTTTCCATGATTTCCTGAATTTTCACCAGTGCATATCACTTGCCTTTTTATTACAGCAAAATGATGTGAAACTACAATTTAAGGAAGGCAGATCGAAAGAAAAGTCCAACTCAAACATTTGATAAAGCATATGAAGATGCGAAAGCGCGAACGGTGACTTTTCAAGAAGTGTATATCGCTCAGAGAACTTATACTTTGAGCTTGAAAATAGCATAAAACATTGCTCTAACATTTACTATTGACTAACTCTAGAAAATATTAAAACTACTGGCGTACGAACTGGCTATGGCAAACAGATATCTGATTGAAGGATCTGATATATGAACTAACCATCGAAGAAAGAGAAGGACTAAAATCTGCTATCTTACAAGTACAGTTAAGGAAAGATCGAAGAAAAAAGCCGCAGAAAAATTAGTGAAGATAGTTATTGTGGTAGAGAAAAGGCAAGGAAAATTTTGTATAACTTTATTAAAACGAAAACAAATGAGATGACAGAAAAATAAAGCAAAAATTAGTTCCCAAGAAGCAGGTCAAAATTGCATCTGAATACGAAGACGAAGATGACGCCTTATGATAATCTGCTTGGAACCTTTTATTCAACACTTAGGACAAGACTGGATATAGTGCATTTCACGTAAATAATGTGCACATATTGAATGTTTAAAGGACAAAAAAATGCATACTCATATTTACTCTACATCTTATTTTGCACTTTCTGATTCACTTGCCCTCTAAAATTAGTTGTTCAGCCTTGTACTTTCATTTATCAGTTTACATTTTTCATTTTAACATTAGAAATGTTATTCAGCTAAATAAAATACTTCTATGTTTTTGGTGCAATGTTCTTTTAAACTACCTTAATTCAGGACCGAATTTAGCTCCATGCTGCCCATAGGCAGATTTGAAATCTCCCGCCCCCTTCACGCTAAAGGAAGTAAATTTTCCTTGACTCAAAAACACGCAAAAAAGTATCCCAAAATGTAAACTGTCAAGGTAATGAAGAAATGATGACGTTTCACATTCAGATGGGACGTCACAGTGAACTCCGAAAAAATTCCTTATTCGGCAAATTTTGCTGACGATTCGGCAAATTTAGAGATAACATTTTAACACAGAGATTCTTTTTTTTTTTAATTTTTAAAATTGTTTTTTTAATAATGTCAAACGTTCCTTCTCATTTGTTGTTATGCACGTATTACGTATTATGTTGATTATGGTGTCCTTTGATGACTGTCATGTGTTTAGTGACACTCCCAAGGTTAAAACAAATCGATTGACGTAAGATTTATCGAAATCAACCAAGGCGTTTAGACCCCTACAACGCTCGCCACGTAGGAACAAACATACATACTTAGGCTCATAAACAAATTACCCCCCATTGCGTCGCGCACGCGCATTCGGGTAAAAAGAGTGGTACATAATAACAAATACGGACCCAAGTAAATGCAAGAACGAAAGTTGCGTTCATCATAGTCATTCCATCTCGGTTTTTCACCTCTCATCTATGATATAAGATAATTTCTTTCTCAAACAGCTTTTTTGTTTTCTTCCTGCATATTATGACGATCTTTTTACATTTTGTATCTTCTGACACAGAAATAAGAAAAACCTTAGAGATCAAGAACTCATGAGAAGTCCATGTAGTGACTGCGGGCCCCCTTTTTTTTCAAAATTTTACAAATGAGTAAATCGTGTTAAAAAGGAATCTTCGTTAAGTAATTTCCTATAATAAATTTTACAATAGTTTCCAAACTGCTCCACTGCTTGTTTTTCTGAAATCAGTTTGATTTTTTTTTTTGATATTTTATACAAGTACTTTTAATTTGTTGCAACAAAATAAAATATTGTTACATTCCCCTTAAGCCTAATTTCTGTAATTGACTGCTATTTGTTACTTTGTTTAGCATTTTAACTACGCACTCACATACACTGTATGTGTACGATAAAAATACATAAAGTTAAATATTGCAAAAGGAAGAACGGAATATTTTTTACTATTTAAATCAAAGTTTAAAGAAGCTGTCAGAAATGAATTTTATAAATTATTTTTCTTGTACTTTTTGTATACTTTGTTGTACTTTAACTAATTTCTATTTTTGTCCAGCTTTGCCGGTTGATATAGATTTCCTTTCTCCGTTTCTTTCGTTTTTATTCTCCGCTGTCTAAGTTATTGGACTTTTCCATTATTTTTATAGATTTTTTCACATGTATTTATGTATCTAAACATAAAAGGGTGTATACATTTGTAAATACAAAAAAAGAAAAATACAGGAAGATAAAATAATATTTTTGAGTTTAATTTTGTTATTCAGTTTCTGGGCAATGAGTTTTTAATGGAAGTAAATACTAATGTTTCACAAAACGCAAGCTGCTGCAATCAAAGAAATAACGTAAAAAAAAAAAAAAGTTTGAGGCTGGCAGTATTTTTCTAGTTGAGTCCATGCACGAAGCATCCAAAAAATGGAGTTTTATTAACAAAGAAACTGGATGAAAATGTAATTCAATAGCGAGAAAAATTTCCACGCGCGATATCTTTTCTAAAGAGTTTATGAGACTGCCAGCTATTTTTAACATCACCTTTAAGGACTCTGAAAGACGCGTATTGCATTTACTCTATTAACACAATAGTTGAAATTTTATGAAGGAAGTTCCTATCTAAATCATATTCTTATTAAACACTATTCTGATCAGTTGAATAAGTAGTTGTTATTTTTTGAAGTTTTGATTTTAGTATTTATTTAACAGGAAGTACTAAACACGTCTGCTGAATAAATTGCGTTTGTTTGAAAGTGGAAATTTATATTTTGTAGCACTTTTGTAAATATTTCTTTTAGGTAAAATGTACGAAATTTTCTAAGTCTTTTCCTACGAAACACACATAATTTGGAACATGATTTTTTTTAGAAAGCTTTAAATTTAACTGAGACACATTAGGGAAAAAATTGTGACTGAGCAGAAAGGTACCGTCTGGAATTTTAATGATGGAGAATTTTTTGTTACTAAATTTGGGAGTATAAACATGTTGTGTATGGTTAAAGAAAGTATTTGTAAGATTTAGTGACCAAAAAACTATTTTCTCTTGTGTGAAAAATACTACACATACGTTTCGAAGATAACACAGAAAATAGAACACAGACACAGATACACATGAGTAAGAGAAAGAGGGGAGTGAACAGTTCTTGTTTCATAATAAAAAATACTATCAATTTCTCAGCGCAAAAAATGTTCCCCATGGAATTTTTGGAGATTTTTTTTTAATCTTTCTTTTCTTCTAGCTATTTTCAAAAAATGTCTTCACTTGCTCCCATGCGACCCTCCCCCTCCCTCTTATAGGGGCGCATGTGAAGAATTTACAACAGACCTGGGGCGCATATGGGCACAATTAAAAAATACAGGACAAGCAGCATATTTAAACGAAAAATTCTTTAATACGAAACATATATGTTTATACCAATTACACGAAAGTGTTTGTAACACATACCGTGTCAGTTTAAATTGCACAGTATTTTTTGTGAGATTTTGAAAATATGTTTTGCCAAATAGATAACGCTGCTCACTGTTAAATTTTAAAGTCTCTTACGGTGTTCACTGGATAGACACGAAAAAACGCCATGAGTGAGCCAGGACAATAACTATGTATATGATGTTCTATCTTAAAGTTCTGGAGGGTACAGTCAAAGATAGGGTAAATGTGTCATATTTCATCACCCTGTCTGTTTTGGCCTCTGAATACTGTATGTTACTATTAATTATTCGAAAAAATCCCCCCCCCCCCCCTTCTCATATAGGTCAACTCATAGTATTTAAGGTTAAATGCGTCAAAAACTTCGTTTTCGGCCACAAACAGTTTTAAAAAAATAATGGTGGAAAAATTTGAAAAAGGTTAACCTATTTTCCTTCCCTCCCTCCCCCCCGGACCTATTGTAAAAGCTAAAATATTCTTTAAACAGGTAATTAAAATAACCGATATTGAAAATCATATGAAAGAAAAATATCGCAAATAGCGCATTTTTAGAGCTAAATTTAAAATTAGCAATTGAGGTATTGATTTTTTAACCTTCTAAGGAAGAGTTATAAGAACTGTTTTCGCACCAGAGTACATTTTGTGTTCCCACAACGCACATTAGTGCAACGCTTTCATATTTTATCAAATTTCACACCAAAGAACGTTTTTGGCATATAGGACACTCTGCATCATTCTCCTTGCTTTCACTCGAATCAAGGAAGAGGGCGAAAACAGAAATATCTTATCTGCCAATATGGCAGCTTTCTGCCCTACGCGACCCCCTGTAATTAAACACCACAAAACTCTCACAGACAGTTTAATATATAGCTTACTCTAAACAAATATGTCAAATAAAGCAATATTCTAATAGATCAAAAAAGCATTTGCAAAAATAGTTACAAAAATTCAAATTTTCAAAAATCAGGAAAGGTTTTCCAAAAAGGCAATTTACCGTACTAGACTTATGAAAAATTTACAACTCGTGTTCTTGACCCCAGCTAACAAAAGATATCATCGCTGGAAACATTTAGCGTCAGTGCAAAAAAATAGGGGGATGTAATTAGGGCCGGGGATAAAATATGGCGTTTTTACCTTAAACATCTGCACAAATTTCAAGAAGATATTTTTTTTCTGTGTTCTACTGCAGTATTTTTCCATATTGGCGACCTTTTAATGGGAAAAGAATATACTATAATGATAGTAAATGTATATTGTTACATCCAATCAGCAGGACTTCGATCTGATCCTTTTCAGTATTTTCTCCTTTTAGTTTGTTTCACAGATGCCAGATTAGCCGCTCATTTGTGGGGAAAATGCACATTGCACATCGAATGATGTTGATATTTCATTAATTGTTTTTTTTTTTTTTCAAGAACTACTCCGTTTTTTTTCTTTTTTTTCTGTTTTAACGGAAGTGATGTTACAACTGACTACTATTAGTTAACAAATAGTAACTTTGTTCTAAGTAAAAATAACGTTTTGGAGGAGGTGGCATTTCTGTGATGTTTTCCGTTAGTGTTGAACAAACACAAGGCGGATAGCTGTACGAAGATTTCGAAAAGCATACATCATATGTTAAAACTAAATAGCTAATTAATAACCATATACATACACACCATACATCTAAAAGAAGCATATTTTCTGGGAAACTATATAATTATTCAAGGTTAAACAAAGCAAATTATTTCTGAAAAATAGCAGTATTTTATGTTTTGACTAAATGCATTAATTTTAAAAATCGTGAACCTAGCAAAATTTCTACGCATTTGCGCAAAATGTGTAGAACCACATATTTCAATTTTTTATGCGAATTTAGTCCCACAAATTTAATATTGTCCGCACTACCCATCATCGAAAATCGGTTAAAAAATGTTTTACAAGTTTCGCTACAAACATCTAAAAATAACATTTGGCCGAAATTTCGATGCAATTGCGGAAAACCTATAAAATTTCATGTGCACTTTGATCCACTGATGGTAACTTTTCCACACCTTCTATCATAGGAAAAAGAAACCCTTTTGTAGATAACATATGCCACATGGAGTAATTTCGTACAAAGAGGAATCCGATAAGTAATTATTTAAAAAATGTAATTCCAATTAATGATTTTGTTCAATTTCAGTGAAAAAAAGATTTTTTGATCTCAGCTGAACGCTTTTGACTATGTTTCGGGGAAGGTTTGGATTGTAGGTTGGTTGAAAATTTTAAATTATCTCCAGTGAAGAAGAAACTGCTCCTAATATGAAAAAAAAAATCAACTGTAAACTATCTATGAAGAATCAAAAAAGAAACATCAGAGAAACATAAAAAAAGCAAAATATGTTTTATTCATTTAAGTTAATTAGTTGAAAATGGTAAAAGATGTAACCAGAAGAAAAGTTTTGCTTCAAACCACAGTCATGATGAATTTAATGTTTATCTTTTTTTTAGTCACACAAAAGCAATGGCTATTATAGAGACCATTACATTATTCATCACAAAAATAGGTGGATACAACCATGTTTCAGAAAGAGATTTGTGTTTTTTGTTAATGTATGAGTATATTTAGAAACTCTTAAAACGCAGCTGCGATTATATCAACATACTGCTACTACTAAAAAGAAAATCTGAGAATGATGTTGCAATGCAAGTATGTTTTCTTTGTCGCCATCAGTCACTTTTAATGAATACCCATGGGTTTGAGAAAACATATTGTGTTACACTTACAGCAATACCTGATCCGGTCAGAATCTACCCAATTTAGCATTAGTGAAGGTTTAGCAACGTCAGTCACAAAAAGGAATTTGAAATTGAGCGGATAATTGTGTCAAACTCTCAGTAAATAGAGAGATAGATAGTGACCTTTCTGAAATAGTTTTTTACACACTTTGCCCAAATGTAGTTCTCAGAAATCGATTTCAGAAACGGTCAATGTTTAAAATATTTTTTTTTAAACTATAGAACAGTTAAATTACCGAAAAATCTAAAACTAATCCGAAGTTTGTAAAATACATCAGTTTTTGTTAATATTACACAATTTCGATAATTTACTTCAACCTGTTGAGAATACTCCAATATAGGTAGACTTATTTAATTTACTCTCTGTATTATTATGCAGACTTTAAACAACATAATGTTCGGCGCCCTGCAAAGTCATACAAGTCATATAACGTAGCTCCAAACTGTAGTTTGTAGTCTACACTCTGGAGCTATGAACTGGTATTAAAGAAAACAACTGGCTTGAGCTACTTTTAGAAAATTGAATCTGATTATTCGACATTCTGTATTTATGAAAATTATCTTGCCGGATATGATTTAAAGAATATAGTATGTGTAATTCTGTGTCTGTATGCGTACTTTTTTATTTATTTATTTATTACTAGCTGTACCCGACGCGCGTTGCTACGCCAACAAAAAAATACATCCTTATACTGATTTTCATGACAATCGGTTGAACGGGGCAGAAGTTGCTACTCTGCAGTGCCACCTGGTGGCGAGTGGCTTCAATGAGCATATTATGCACCTTCTCCATGGAAAAATACATATATATAGCAATTTTCATAATAATCGGTCCAGGTATCAAATGAAGCCGTGACTAAACTCAAATTTTGTACTCACGCAGTTTGCAAGATCAAGCAATCGCTAAAAATATCAAATAGAAAAAGTTTTAAATCCCCCCGTTGCATGAAAAGCCATAAAATAATAAAGAAAGAATTTATTTGTTCAAACTCAAGAAAAATGGCAACAGCTAACTTCTTATCAATGAGATCTTTCACGCGAATTAATTTCAGCAGCCGATAATTTTATTCGTATTTATCCAATGGATTGTGACTTAAATTGGTATAAAAAAGGAACTATTTTTTTCGAACTGGTCTATAAACATTCCCAGTACCAAAAATAACAAACGGTGAAAGTTCCAGCCAAATCTGCCGGGTAGTTTTTGAGTTCATGGATGACATACAGACAAACATTCATTTTTATATATATAGATTATTATTAATCTTCGAAAATTGAAGATGTAACAGTTGCAATTTGATTATGTAACGTTATTTTTGGTAGCTTTTTACGTTTTATTTCATTTTTGTTGGCAGATAATATATTGAAATTTCAAACACTCATCCATCACAGAGAGCTATAAAAGGTTATGTATTTTTGAGTCAGCTTTTTAACTTCTCCGTAATTAAGTCCCGAATTTCATTTTCAAACGATATATTGGACGGATAAAAATCTAAAATATCGTTATCGCGGAAGTAGATATATATCGATATGTGAAGGTATATCAGTACATCGCCCTGTCCTAGCGAAAACCTGTTTGAAATACTTATCATAGTATTGAAAAAGCATTCGAATTGCATCTTTTTGATGCCACGGGCTCGAAAGTAATAAAGGTTTTTTAATTGTTTTCAATCCGTGAGTTTTAGTAACCATAAACCTAAACAAATTCTACTGAAATAATAACTTTCATTCGAAAAATTATTAATTTTCATTTTCTCTGACAGTTTTTAACCCCTAACGTAAAAGAAGGGAACGGTATAAGTTAAATACGTATAGATGTCTCTGTATGTGTTCCTTCCAGTAGATTCGCAGCTTCTTAACAGATAAATTAATTTTGATTTAGGGTTGTTGCCTTTCAAGTTGACTTGATCGAAAGTTTTCTTAGCTATGACTCAATTCATTTTTTTTAAATTTAATATTAGATCTTGGTTCTTTCAATCGGAATACTTTCAGGAAACTCTTTACGTCATCTTGGTTGCTCAGTGTCTTTTAGGCAAACTTCAGTGCGAAAAATATTTAAGCTTCTAGCAAACTCTGGTTGAGTTAGTTTACTGTTCGATGCAAATTTTAGAACGAAAACTGATTAAATGTATGAAATACAATCACACTTCTAGTAAACTGTGCAGATATAATTCTCAATATTTGTGGAAAACTCACGATCATTAAATAATGAAATGTCTTAAATAAATTATCTGTTTAATTTTGAAAAAAAAAAAAAAAAAGCTTTGGTACGTTATCTAAATTAAATACATCAACACATTAGTAACAAAATTTCTATTAATTATTAATCTCTAAAACTATTTCACGTGCGGATTAAATATTAATATTAGTGTCTGTATTAATGTTATGTACCATTAAATTCTAAACGTAAAATTAAATGCATGTGTACAAGAACTTCATAGAATTTTAAGCTACTTGAATTATGTTTCTGACTTTTCAATGCTTTTAATAATTTGCATAAGATATCAATACGGCGAAAGCTAGTACGTTACATATTTATCTCGAAAATAGTATCTCAGAAATTTTATGCATATTTCAGTTTTCAGACACACTCGTAAAATGTTTGCAGTCTCTTATAAGCTTTATTCTAATGGATCTGGTTAAAATTTAGCATTGCAATAAATGAAAGATTCAGGCATTTGGTGAATTTTGTGTGAAACTGTAATTGATATATACAATGCAAATACTAAGCAAATTACGGATGCATTAAATATGATAATGCTCTCATTTAAGTATTACAAGATGAAATCAATAAAAGTATGACGACTCAAGCAAATAATTAACCTTTTTATGTGACCTAAGATGCTTAATTTTTCTGACAGGTTTTATTACTTTAGATAATGCTGAATGCAGTAATTCGATTGAAAATCTCTGCTCGATGCTATTGTATCTTGAAAATTCAATTATGCTCAGATTCGTATTTTAAGTCATAAAATTAGAAAAAAAGCATTACCACCGATGGATTTCGCTATTTCTTTGAAAATGCTAGAATGAAATGTTTTTCATCGTTGTCCATGGAGCATATATAATTAAATACATACATTTTATTCCAACTATTGAAAAATAACAAATCTCCCCAAACTATTTACCGTTATAAAACTAAAAACGTATTATAGTATTAGTCATAATTTATTCCCTTTGAAGGGAATATTTTTGACGTGCTTAGTTAGTTCTTGATTTTATTTAGGATCACATATTTCAAGAAAACTAAACATGTGTGTAGCACTTATCTGACCGTAAGCACTGACAAAAAAAGATATAGGTGTCAGCACAGGTTTCAAAGGCGTTGGCAGAAAATCGTATTTAACCCTACCATGTAAGTTGTTGTAGATACACAGCACATATTTTTGTACACAAGTAAGGGCCTAACATTGTACGGGCTATTGCATATATTACGTCAATCCCTGGGAGAAAAAAAAACTAAGATCAAGTAACGATTTATGTCCGACATCTTCTAAATAAATACGGCCAAGTTTTGCTAAAAATCTTCATTTAAATATAGAAAACACGCCTTAAAGTTCCTGATCATAATGAAAAAAAACTGTTCCTAAATTCCATCAATTTTGCGATGAAAATCCAAATAAAATTAGGAAAACTTCTTAAATAAGACCATAAGTTTTTTTTTTTAAATCCATACAGAATTATGATAACAATCGCCAAAAATATTCATTAAAATACACGTTTCACAAGTATAGAGCACAACAGTCGATAGAAATACATATTGACCTGCGAATTATTATTATTATTATAAAGACAACAGTTCCTAAAGTCTTTAAAAAGCCCCATTATAATTCTGGTAGAATCTCTACATAAAAATGTAAATAAAATTTTGTCTTTAACAATACTTTGTAAGAACCATTGAGTTATACTATTGAATGGAATGTTATCAGCCAGAGAATTTACTTTTAGAATGTATCACGTAGAAGGACACAATTCCTCCCATTCCCTCCCCCATATTAAGCCCGTTTAAAGTTTGTCATTTAATTGAAAAGAATTGATACAAAATTTACAAAAAAAGCTTCTCATTTTTCATAATCTTTGAATTTTCACATTTCAGAGGAACTTTGTAGGTAAGTTGAAACATCAACTCTCTAATAAGTTATTGGATATTAGTTCTTGGGATCATTTACTGACAGCTAATTTTCTTCTTGGGCTGTTAGATAGATGGTTGCAGCGGACGAAAACTGACAATTGCGCTCCAGTTTCTTGCATACAGTAAATTCCCGACTATCCACGGCTTTTTACACATCAAAAAAGAAAAGAAATTGCGATCATTAACTGAATGTTGATAATTGTACACATATCAACTCAACAATTCAAAATTTATTTTTAGGTAATTATATTGATTTCTTCAAAGAAAAAGAAAAAAAAAATTGCGATCATTAACTGAATGTTGATAATTGCACACATATCAACTCAACAATTCAAAATTTATTTTTAGGTAATTATATTGATTTCTTCCCCTCTCTTTTAATGACATTTTATTAAACCTTTAAAGGGCACCACAACCTGGCTTGTTGATACCTGGTTTTAAAATCGACATTAGGGTAGACCAGAGGAATGCCACTACCTTAAGGAACTTCAATTTTTATCATCATACAAAATCATATTTATGAGCTAGATCAATATTTTGGATTATTGTACGCCATCTTAAGAATGTGTACAAAATTTGTAATTAATAAATATACAAAAGAAATAGACATAAAACATCAATTTGTCAACCTCTGCAGCTGGGGTAATCCCGCCACTAGCCAATATGACTTAAAGACTAAGAAGAAAAATTTATTGAAAACCCTATATGCAATTGGCATTACAATATAGGAATTGAAAACCAAATAAATCATATTTCTAGTTTTTACAAGTGAAAAAACAGTATTTTGAATTCATTTGCTTTTCTTAAAATTTACAAAAATCACAAATGTAGTTTACAGCTGTTTCAGCATCGCTAGACTCTGAATGCACCTACTTGCCACAGCGAGTGCATCTGTATTACAGTTCGTTCGTTCCATATTTATTGCAGATAGAACAAAGTTTGGATCGCTCGGATCAAAAAGGTCATCATTTTCGTCCTCGTCAAGAAACTTTTTGACGTCAATGTCCCCCTCATCTGAAGAGTTTTCCAAACTAAAAAGTCGCTTGTACCTTTTCTTAACAGATTTACTAATTTTCTTCAGCCGTGTTGTCACTACTTTCTCTTTCTTTGCATTCGGATTCAGTTTTGATATACTTTCCCAAAACCTTTGCTGCAGATTTTCTTTTGGCTTGTTTCTTTTTCAATGTCTTTTCCTTTCTTTTAGCTACTGTTTCTTCCAAAACTGCCTTCTTTGGGGTTCCCGTTAAAACTGACGAGTGGCCTTTACTTTTAGAATTTTCCTCTACCCTTTCTGATGCCTATTTTGGATTTGGTCAGGCACTTCCTGAACGGGCTTTGATGAGCAAGGTGCAACATCCAGTAACTCACCTTCAGACTTTTGCTCGTATTTACAATATTATTTTCTTCCCGAGTTTCTTCTGTTAAGACTAACTTCTGTTAACTAACTCTTTTTACTAAGCACAGTTTACAAGAGCGCATTTTCGTTCCTTTAAAAAATGACTTGTAGCCAATACAGTGAAAATATGTTTCCGGGGGAAATGCCGCCACCATGGCGGCATCACCTCCAGAGAGGTGGCGTCCTAACCCCGATCTGACAAGATGGAAGAAATGTAGATTTAAGACATCAAAACAAACAGAAGTGATCAATATTGTTAATTAAAAGCAAAAGCTGCCACTGTAGCATCTAAAAGTGCATACCTCAGCTTATTTAAACGTTCGATACTAAGAAAAAAACAACGCGCGCATTGGCTGCAATCGACTTGGGGCATTGGTTGCAGTACGATTTGCTACAGGTCAGGAGCTCTCAGCCCAGCTATCCGGTTTCCATGACTCAAATATCAGGGGTGGCGGCGTTTCCCCCGGCCTACCCTACTTACTGCTATATGTCTTCACTACTTACTGATTTTTAGACCTACTTTACTTACTGATTTTTTATATCTACGAGTACTTTTCTTATTGCGTAAATGAGGGAGCGAACCCATTTGAGTGTTTTTGGACAACCAAGATTGATCTAGTTGCAGTTCATCTGCTTGCACGATTTGCTCTCGTATGTGTATAATCCATTTGCAGTAATACGTGATCCTTTTCTAGGTTTTACGTACATTGCTATCGGTTTGGCTATAATTTAAATGTATGCGAGTGTTATTGATCTTTTTAACATTATTTGTTTACACCAGTATTGTTTCTTCCTAATTTGAGGATAAATAATGTGGCAGTTCACAATTTGGTTATTCTGACCAAAAACATATATATATATATATATATATATATATATATATATATATATATATATATATATATATATATATATTAGGGTGTCCCAAGATATAATGGCGAAAAAGAAATTTGTGAAATCGAATACGCATACCCTCCAAATTTTTTCCATTTCACCTCAGAAACGTGAGAAAAAAGTTTTATTGCGATAAAATAACGGGAACCCGTGCCGACTTGAGGTCAAAGTTGGACCTGAAATCCTGTACAGCGACTACAGTGGAAAGATTGCTAACTGTATATTTCCTTACTACACGCGACATCGATTTATTTAAAGCAGATATTTGCAACAATATTAGACTACAAGAAACATTATTGTACATATTTTTATTTCAATGTTTGCTTTTTGCAGTCAGGATAGAACCTCTGGTGCTCTTGAACGCAAGGTAACACAATTAGTTTTTTTTTCCTCATCAGCTGCTAGCAAACCATGAAAGTCCTGCATCATTTTTACCGCTCTTTCAGCTACATCGTTCACTGCTCTAAGCATTGAGACCGTCTTTGTCCCCATCAAGGAATGAAATATTATTGACCTTACCGTAAAAGCTGGATAAAGTTTTATAGAGCAGCTTTTGAGATAATTGGGTCCACATTATCTTACACTTTTTTCAAGAAGCACAAATCTTTGTTTGGTGCTTTGACTGCCAAAATGCACTGAAGCCATGTTTTCACGTATATTGTCACTACAAACAAGCAAACATCAAACAATGCTTCAATTTCCTTCGTATCTAATTTTAGTTGTGAACTAAATAGTAATAGTTTTAGGGAGTAAATCGCTCGAGCCATCCATCGAGCTTGGTGCATGGCTCCCGGTGATCTTATTTTAAATTCATTTCCTGTATCTCCACCTAAAAATATGATAGGCAGTTCTATCAACTCTCGATAGTCATCCCTGACCGTAATATTATTAGTTCAGCACAGTAAAAGTCAAGCAAATTTTCCAAGTTAGGGTACAAGTTCGGAACAACTCCGCAGCTCCTCCATAGCAGTGTATTTTAGTGGAATAGATCAGTTCATGTGTTTGACGGCGGCAAGCAAAGAAAAGCATTTCTCTATCAAATTTTTACTCAAGAATAGCGCAATAACCACTTAAAGGACCTGTTTTGGAAGCTGTAGTATCACAACAGAGAGTTTTGAACTTTGTCTTAGAGATTCCAATCTAAAACTCCCTTTCGAACAACCTATGTTTGTTCTTTTCCTGTAGAATTATCCAGTAACTCAGCAATGAGTTGTTCGTCACATCCATATGAAATAACTATAGATAAGCGATCTTCTTTTGAATTTTGAGCACTCAAAGCAGACAACAGTTTCATATCCCGAGGTAAATTCACTACATATGGTATACCGTGTACTGAAAACCAATTTTTTTTATTCTTTCCTCGTACTCCTTCCACTTTTCGGTTCGAATTCTTTGAATTGAAGATTTACCTATGGGAAATTCATCAATGTTACACCCAAGTGCATCAATAGTAGCTTCAAGAATAAACACATATTCTCGTATACTTGGACACCTGTCCAATGCAGCACTGACTTTGAAGTAATAAAATCGCTCATCATTACATATCTACTTGTTCCAGGTTCTGGAATACTTGTTCCAGGTTCTGATATACTTGTTCTAGTTTCTAATAAACTTGTTCCAGGTTCTGATGAACTTGTTCCAGGTACTGCTTTATATGTTTCAGGGAAATCTTCTGAATTAATATTTTCACTAGAGCTCGAAGAGGAATCTTCTTGTACAGGTTCATACAATTCCGAGGATGTTGAAGCGTAATCGTATTTCATGCGCCTGTTTTCTTCTTTGACAGCTCAAAGTCGAGCTCTTTCCTCTTTGATGGCCAGTTTTTTAAATAGAAGAAGCATGTGCAATATTGAATAAATCGTTTAAATTATTCTCAAATTCTTGTTGACTCTGCCTGAATACTCTTGCAGTTTCTTTGCATTTTTTAAAAAGTCTCTACAACTTTGATACAGGTTTTTAAGTATATTCACACAATTTGGCAACGATTTGGGGGAAATGCGTGCCTTTTCCCAAAAGATGATGCATTCCCGAATAGCGAGATTTGCACTTTCACTGATGGTTAAATTTACTTCTCGAATGTTATAAAACAAAACAGACTTGTCCGTTAGAGGGAAAGTTTCAAGCCCGTAATTTGGTGTTTTACGACTTCCTATTAAAAATATCTCCTTTTTTCGAACTTTGCAATTCCACTGCCATGTTTCGTTCTCTATGGAAGGACTAGACTGCGCTCGCTGACCAGAATGTATTCGTACTGACACGTTTGACGGTTTGCAAATTGCCACGGATAAGCCCCCCCCCCCTCAACATATGTTTTTCTGTTTTCATTTGTTTTCTGTGCACTATTTACAGCTGTTTTGAGCTTCGCAAAGTATCGCGTCGCCAGCGTTCGCTTGCTTATGAATACACGTGCTATTTACACGTTTAGGCCTTTAGGCGCAAGTCGGCACGGGTTACCGTGCTTCAAATTGCATGAAACTTTTTTTACAACGGTTTTGATGTAAAAGGAAAAAAATAAGAGGGTATGCGTTTAAAAAAAACGACTTTCATTTTTTTGGGACACCCTATATATATATATATATATATATATATATATATATATATATATATATATATATATATATATATACATATATATATAATATAATGATCAAAATTGATGTAAAATATTCTACATTTAAACAGCGCAATGTTGCAGCTAAAGTAGTTAAATGTATTGAAAATATAGTAAAGTATGTAGTTTCACATACACGGGTAGCACAGAAATAAGTGTATGTAACAACGAAGATAAACAACAAAAACAACAACAATAATGAAAATGGAACATTAAAAATAAACTAGGAACATTGAAAACAAGAATTAATGAAATCATGGGTATTAAACTGCTGCTACGTTTACGAAGAGCTGGAGCAGCTGGCATATTAAATATTCTGCAAGGTTTCTGTGCCGGTCAGTATCATACACGCAGCAAAAATTAAAAGTAAAAGTATGTGTATTTGAATTAACGAACTTATATGTGTAGCTACTTATTAGGCTTAGTAGAGTAAGCAGGAAAATTATAAAACGTTGTATATGCTTATTGTTTGGATAAAATGCTATATATTTTACACGTATAAATAGTATGCGTAAGGTTTATTAGTAATTTGCTGTCATGTATTACCAACCCCCCAGCTCTGACCTGCAAAATAAAAGAGAAAAATTATATACCGCATGATTTCAAACATTTTGTCGACAACAATGTCTATGTCCAGGTATCCATTTGCCAGAGACTAAAAATCCGATTCCTCGCCAATCGAACAGGTCGCTGGGGCAGGGCATCCTAAAAGCACCTTCCTGTCGAAAGGATTTCAGCGCTCTTTATCATCAAAGTTACCCAGTTACACTGTTGCCAAATCGCAGTTGTTTTGGTGGAAACTAAATCTGTCCATGTTGAAGAAAAGATTTCTTGAACAAATTAAGATAATAAAATGTGAAATTGGCAGGATAAAAATTGTAATAATAGATATTTGCTGCAAATTTGAAGATTTGTTTATTAAATTGAGAATTGTTACTACAAATTTTAAAAAATCTGCTGAGCTGTCCAATTATAATATTAATGAAGATCTTTTTATGAGTGAGTTACAACTCACTAAAGCCAATGACAACTTTCTGTCTGCCGATTTTCTGGACATTTCTTTCAAGATTGTGGATTCTAACCTTATTACAGATATTTATGATAAAAAAGATAACTTCAATTTTTACACAAAAAGTATGCCACATTGGTACAGCAATTTACATAAAAAGATCTTCATTAATATTATAATTGGACAGCTCAGCAGATTTTTTAAAATTTGTAGTAACAATTCTCAATTTAATAAACAAATCTTCAAATTAGCCGCAAATCTCTATTATTACAATTTTTATCCTGCCAATTTCACATTTTATTATCTTAATTTGTTCAAGAAATCTTTTCTTCAACATGGACAGATTTAGTTTCCACCAAAACAACTGCGATTTGGCAACAGTGTAACTGGATAACTTTGATGATAAAGGGCGCTGAAATCCTTTCGACAGGAAGGGGCTTTTTGGATGCCCTGCCCCAGCGACCTGTTCGATTGGCGAGGCATCGGATTTTTCGTCTCTGGCAAATGGATACCTGGACATAGACATTGTTGTCGACGAAATGTTTGAAATCATATGGTATGTAATTTTTCTCTTTTATTTTGCAGGTCAGAGCTGGGGGGTTGGTAATACATGACAGCATATTACTAATAAACCTTACGCATACTATTTATACGTGTAAAATTTATAGCATTTTATCCAAACAATAAGCATATACAACGTTTTATAATTTTCCTGCTTACTGTATTAAGCCTAATAAGTAGCTACACATATAAGTTCGTTAATTCAAATAGACACTTTTACTTTTAATTTTTGCTGCATGTATGATACTGACCCGCACAGAAACCTTGCAGAATATTTAATATGCCAGCTGCTCCAGCTCTTCGTAAACGTAGCAGCAGTTTAATACCCATGATTTCATTAATTCTTGTTTTCAATGTTCCTAGTTTATTTTTAATGTTCCATGTTCATTATTGTTGTTGTTATTGTTGTTTATCTTCGTTGTTACATACACTTATTTCTGTGCTACCCGTGTATGTGAAACTACATACTTTACTATATATATAATATATATATATATATATATATATATATATATATATATATATATATATATATATATATATATATATATATATATATATATATATATACAGTAAAACTCCTCTAATGCGGACACTAACGGGAGATTTTTTTGTCCTTAAAAGAGGGGTCCGGTCGAGGTGTCGTTAGAGGGGTTTTACTGTATATATATATATATATATATATATATATATATATATATATATATATATATATATATATATATATATATATATATATATATTTTGTTTAACATCAGCTCAATGCACAGCATCCCAAAACGGAGAACCAATGGCACAGCTGATTAGAGCGTCGTGCTAATAATGCAAAGGTTGTGAGATTGAATACCTAACAGCCGGGGAAAAAAATCAATGACATATTTTCTTCAAAATAATTCTGATCAAAGCTTCCACGAATGTAATCTTAACCCATTGCTAGATTCTGAGCCGCAGTTTTGTTGTTGGTTAAATCTGGAACCAATGCAATAATTTTACTATGATCATTCGCAGTATAACTTTTTAAAAATATTCTAACGTATTTTTTTTTTAAACTAAAACCCATCTACGGAAAACTACGATGATATCAAACATCACCAACTTTTCTTAAAGTTAAGAAAAGTTGGTGATGTTTGATATCATTGCCTTGCTGAGTAAAACAAGTCATTTGATATGTTATATATACCTATTTATTTAGTTCTATTAAAATCCTCTGTCACTTTCACATCCATAACATTATAAGTCAATTCAAATACCGTAGTCATGCGATAATAAAAAACAAAAAGTAGTTGACAACGCACGATGACGGCATTTAAATTGAATTGTAATGTTATTAATGTGAAAGGGACAAAAGATTTCAAAAGAACTAAATGAATAGGAATATCTAGCCTATTAAATGACTTGTTTTACTCAATATATCGATGATATCAAACAGCACCTACTTTGTTTCTTACCTTTTAGTGTTTTTTGCAGTAGTGAGGTTTCAATTTTATCGATTATTTTTATTTTTATTATTTTTATTTTAGCCTGTTTTCCGTTTTAACCTGTGGTGGACAACAAAATAATAGCGTGAGTAATGCACACGTAGCAAGCAAGCATTTTCGTATGTTATACAAAAATGGTAAATTTTATGTTTTGCTATTATATCAAACTGATAGAAAAAGATTTAATTACAAAAGATTGATCTAACTTAGTAAGACTATAATTGTAATCAACACCAAACTTATTTCTTTCCTTTTGTTTCCTTAGTCGAGTTACTAGTAAATTTATTTAAAACCCGTGCTAAAAAAGCGTTTAAAATCGAGATTTACAAGGTAAAATCGACTCGTCCTATTGTTTAAGTCGATTATAATGTAACCTATGTTACTTGGGCCATAATAACGAATTGATTGACACCTTATTCATAAAAATCGGATAAATGTGATCTGTGTTCTAACATGAAATCAAAAACTGATGTTTTTACACAAAGCTAACATTTAAGTCAACATTTTTTGTTTATATACAGCATTACATGAAGTCTCACGGGTTTATCACTTTTAAAAAACTGTTGTACATAACCTCAAAGCCTATAAAATAATAAAATTATCTTACACAAATGTATATTGCTTATAAATAGTATTATTTGAAATACAGTCGCTAAATCTTTCTTGAAAATATTTTGATATTATTTATCCGCACTTTGAAGCACTTATTTCCTTCTTCGAAGCTTCGTTTCTAGTTATTGCTGATATCATCTAAGTTGTTACCGTGATTCAACGTATCGATCTACGACTGAAGACTTAACTACTACACCATAACATATTGCATTCTGCTATTATCGGAGACAAATTAACTATCTTGAAACTACATGAATTTAACGCAAATACTTCTCAGGGAAAATATTAATGCTCACAAATACACTCTTCATTGACTCGAGTGAAACAAGTTCGCAAATCCTTTCCTTTAACCGTTCATTGCACATTAGAGAACCGTCTAAATTTATCAAAGTGTATTAAAGCGTTCACCTTCGCCCAAATTTTGACAGTAATGAAATGAAGTTTATCATTTCGACAATATTTAATAGATTTATTAATGGCTAAGAAATAAAGCTATAACTCGTTAAACTCGAGAAAATCGGATGAAGTTGTTCTTTGGCGTTAAATATCGTTCTCATTTTAACGATGATTCCTAACCTGAATCTTAGACGGAATTAATAAGAATAATTGCATTAATTAACTGGAGAAGTTATCAATGATATTTGAACATGCTGATTAATTTGAAAAGTAATGAAAATCTTTATTGTAATTGGCAAAATTAAAACGATATAAACTAATTAAGGATTTTTCTTTGATTTTATCTATTGGGCGATTCTCGAAAAAATGTCCCGTGCGTAACGCTAAGTTTTTTATTTTTTCCAGCTAACGAAAGCCTTCACAAAATAGTGCTGTTGGGGAATAATACACACTTTAATATACTATCAAAGCATTAGAGTTAATCCCATATTTAATTAATAGTTACTTAAATAAAATAAAAATCTTAGCGTTACGCACGGGACATTTTTTCAAGAATCAACTTATTGCTCATTCCTATTCAATAGACGAAAAAAAAAGTTATAAAAAAATTAAAATAAAAAGCTTCGTAAAAAAAGTGCGCAATAATTTTATCAAAACATAAAAAATCATTAGACTGCAAAAAATATTTATTAAATATTATTTCAGAGTAATCACGACAGTCAAAAAATGCGTTCTTAAAGTTGCAATGGTTTTAAACGATAGTTAATTTAAATTTATTATGCAATTAAATACTAAAAGACCCTGACTGAAAATGATTTTTTTAATGATGGAAAAATAGACAGCCAATTATTAAGTACGATGGTGAGTTGTCACAATCAATGTGAAACCAATGGTGTATGAAGAGAGCCCGAGACAAAGAAATCTTCGCAAATGCAGTCAGTGTGACACCTGGACGTTGCACATGATTACGGTGTGATGGAATAGTTACCATTATTATACATTATTTTAGTTCCCTATTGATATTATAAAAACATGGCGTGTGGAAATGATTTCCTGAAAAATGTATTAAGTTGTGAGGTACCATTTTTGCGTTCACGTAAGATCTGATAACTGCCTAAATTATGCTGTAATAAAATATCGGTTTGACGAGTGAATAAACTTGATTAAAAATTTCAAAATGGAGTACATCGAAAATTAGGAACAGAATATCTGAAAAGGTCATCATTCCGTATTTGAGCTTTTGGTTCATCTGATCATTTACAGTAGATTCTGTTTCATCTTCATAAATACATGCATGAGAAAATAATTATCTTATGGCAAATGTTGACTTTTACAAGTTTGAATTAGGACATTTTTCAATTTTTATCTGTTATTGACGTAGGTAAATTGCTTAGAAACGTTATAAAAAAACGACTATATGCAGTTGTTACTTCCTTTTACAAAAAAGGAAGTATTGTATTCGCGAAAAAATTTTCACTCAAAAATTGCCCTTAATTTCCATTTTGCTCACCCCCAAATGAATGTTGAGTTTTTTTTTCGATTCGACCACATGCGGAAAAGTGCCTAAGAATGTATAGACACGCGAAATATCCATTTTGACCATCACCGAGGTAATTACAACGACTTTTCTCGTGACGTCTGTATGTATGTGCGTATGTGTGTATGTGCATGTGTATGTGCGTATGTGCGTATGTATGTCGCATAACTCAAAATGGTATGTCCTAGAAAGTTGAAATTTGGTACATAGACTCGTAGTGGGTCTAGTTGTGCACCTCCCTTTTGGTTGCTTTCGGATGTTCCAAAGGGTCTTTTGCACCTTTTGGGGAAATCATTGTTAATTTCGATGTAAACTCAAGTGGCGTTATAATTTGTCGGACACTTGGCGATATATCGCCAGTCTTTGGTCCAAGTTTTGTCGCCAACTTGGCGACAAATTTGGAGTTTTTTTTGGTTTCAATTTGGCCATTGTTGGTGATATTTAGAGAATAAATATTGAATCACATTAAAATAGCGAATAATGGGGAAATGACATTAAATTGGAGTAAAAGGAAGTCATGTGATTCACACATCAGCTCGTTTTTTTTAAAACATAAGACGAGCATTCTCCCACTCTAGAACTTGTTTTCTACTTTTATTTCACTGCCATTTTCAGTAAAATAGGTGGGCTTTTCTTTAACATTATCTGTAACTGACAATGAAATCGCTTTTATGTTATCAGAGGAAATGGAGCTGTGAACTGAAACATTAAAAATACATTTTTAAAACTTTCCTTCGTAGTAAACTAACGTTTCTGCTGCAGCACGACTGCAACAGAAACGCATTAAAACACTTGCTTCATTTTATCATTTCAATACAGTTATCGAAAATAAAGCAACTGGTTTGTTTCAAATACTTTTACTTCCTTTTACAAAAAAGGAAGTATACTGTATTCGCAAAAAAAATTTCACTCAAAAAACGACTTTGTCCATTTTCTTCAATCCCGAATGAATATTGAGTTTTTTTCGACTCGACCACACGTGGATAAGTGCCTAAGAACGTACAGACACCCGAAATATCCATTTTGACGATCCCCGAGTTAACTACAACGAGTTTTCTCTTGACGTCTGTACGTACGTATGTGCATATGTATGTCGCATAACTCAAGAACGGTATGTCCTAGAAAAATGAAATTTGGTACATGTACTCCTAGTGGGGTCTAGTTGTGCACTTTCCCTTTTGGTTGCATTCGGGTTGCTACAGGGGTCTCTTGCCCCTTTTGGGGGGGGGGGGGAAATCATTGTTAATTTCGATGTAAACTCAAGTGGTGTTACAATTTCGTGAACACTTGGCGATATATCGCCAGTCTTTTGGTCACCAAGTTTGGTCGCCGATTTTTTTTTTTTTTTTTTTGGCGATTTTTTTTTAAATCTGGTTTCAATTTGGCCATTGTTGGTGATATTTAGAGAGTAAACTATTGAATAACATTAAGAATGCCAATAATGAGGAAATGACATTAAATTGGAATAAAAGAAAGTCGTGTGATGCACATATTAGCTCGTTCCTAAGCAATTTGCAACGCTAAAGAGGAGAAAGAGGGAATTAAAGGGAGCAAGGACGAAAATCCATTGCTGCTATTTAAGATTTAGAATGAAGTCTTTCCTTTTTTTCTCTAAATCGAAACTCATATTGGTTTCGAGGTACGTTCCAACTGATTTTGTGTGTACGTTCAACTTTATGAATATTACTAACATTGAGTAAACACACGAATTTTACATGTGTATTTGCTCCTAAAAAAATATCTTTTGCACTTTAGCGCAGCAATATCCTTTTACTAATGGAAAAGCGTTTTTTCCCTTAGCCCCTTTCTTTCATAACATGATAGTTTTGCAATAACTTAAATTACAATTGTCGCATTAGGAGCTTTTTAGTATCAGTTATATTGTAACACTTTTATATTTAAGTCATTTGAACAAAAATTTGAACCAATATCATGCAAAATCTTTTGCTTCAGGAAAACTTTCTTCATTTAACACGATTATTCTTGTAGTTTAAAGCTAACTCTTGTTTCGAAACCTCCAAAATATTTTTCTATTTTACCCATTAAGATTTTTACCTCGTAAAATACACAGTGAAATAAATTAAAGATTACCACTCAATTCTGGAAATCCACGTGGTGTAGTTACAAAGACTTTGACAACATAATTTGAATAGATATGTCAGAGTGTAGGCAGCAATGTTTAGAGGTATAAGGCTCTGAGGATTTTCTACTACGGTACTCTCTTAAAATGCAAAACAGAAACAATCATTTAAATTTTCATCAGTTGGTCGCAGGCCCCATAGGTAGGACTTTTTTGCAAAAATCAAGACTGGGCTTGTTAACTCTCCCTTTTTTAGTTCTTTTGGCGATTTAACATCTCGCCATATTATGGCAAACCCAAGTTTAAATTGAAAGAATCTCAGTTCAGATTTAGATTTGATTCGATTAGATTTTGAATTACGAAGGGAGCCGCTGGCCCTTAATTCCAACAAGAAATATATTTATGGTTATAATTCGATTGGTTTTATATGTTAATAAATCTTTCTTCGTTAAATTAATAGTTGTAGTTTTTGAGACTTGTCTACCATTTTGAATTAATAAGAACTTTAAAAGGATTCGAAACCTGCAAACATTGAAGCTTCTGATTGCTTCAGGGTCTATTAAATTTCACAGATCTAGGCAAAAAAAAAAGTATGAAACTGATTTTTTTTTATTTAATCACTTTTATAAATTGCTGCTTTTGTAGCAAGTCAATTATTAATCTTAAAAAGGATAAAGTAAAAACATTTGATAATAAGTACTAAAGTTGATTTCTCGATAATGTCTTTAAAACATATCTTTAAAATAGTGTAAACCTCTTCTTCTGGAAACACAGGTTTTATTAATGTCTCGGACTCTCACATTCCTACAAGACATGTTGTCAGGAAACTTATAAAGTGCAAATAATGAAATTATGTCCAGGGATTGAGCTGGGAGTTTGGTTTTTGTATTTTTACCAGCGCAATCTTTGTATGTAGTCAGAGAGTGTGCATGAACGGAGCCTCCATTCTAGATTACTTAGCCAAATATTATAATTCTAGAGATAGTATTATCTTTTATAATTGCAATATATAACAAGCATCTTTTCATGAATAAAACCTAAAATCAAAATTTAAAAATTTAAAAAACCCGAGAATCCAAGACGTCAATTAAAAACTCAAGACTGTGGAAAACCCAAGCTTTCTTCGGCTATTTCCATTGTTTTTTCACAGTGGCTCTTAACTAAAATGCGCATGGGAAGCAATCACTCAAGTTGACATTAGTTGGTAGTGGAAGAAAAGGTGGGCACCTTCTTTTGTTTTTGATTTCAACTTACTTTCAACTGGAAAAATTCCAAGATTTTTGTCTTTTAATAACAATTATAACATGCATCCTAAATGCGAGAAGCTGAAATAATGTTTAATGTCAATGATTTCATTTCAAAAACGGCAATTTACAAAAAAGCATTAAATAATATACGTCATACAGCTGCAAGCTTTTGCTCTCTCGTTAAATGGAACATATTTATTCGCTAGTTTTATTTTTGCAAAAAACACTTCAATTGTTTGCGTTGCCGTATCAAATCAAATGTAGTTAATAAATTTTACCAGTGCGTGCATTATACTTATGATTTCCATAAATAATACATTTGAATGAGCTTCTATAGTAGCACTAAACCTGGTAAGTGTTAATAACATCTTTACGGGATGTATACTTATTTTATTTCGTTTAATTAAACGGAACGACTGAGTATTTACCTTTTCAACTCAGTGGTCACCAAATGCAGTTGCTAATTTGGCATATGCGGTATTTCAGCCCATCATATAACTGTTTAAATGATCACAGAATATTCGAGAAGATTTGCATACACTTTTGTATTCAAAACTCTACTTAAAATGCAAAACTTAATGCTTTTCTTCGAAGCTGTTGCGACTTCAAACCATAATACTGTTGAGAATATTTTAAGAAGCAGCTTAAATAGCACTCCTTTCAAAAGATTTACTCTTTAAATATTCATCACTACTCAAGCTATTCTAGTCTTTTCTGCGAACATTTAATTTTCTTTTAGGATCTAGTGATTACAAAGTTCCTTATTTAATGAAGCTAAACCAATATGGTTCATAAAAACATTTTCATAATTTTATTCTTCCTATTATTTTTAATTCAGTTTTCAGTATTCAGTTCAGTGTTCAATATTTTTAATTCAGTTGCATTTATTGAAGCTTGTTCCTCTTTGAGCATTGTAGGAAAGCTTTTCTACAGCAAAAAGATGCATATTTCTTATTAAGCTTCTACAGCCTTCTAATTAAAACATAATGAGAAGAAATTATTCCCTTTCCAATTTATCATCATTACATAAATAATTCTAACAATTATTGCTAAGCATTCGTACTTGGCAGAAGAAGTTCAAAAACCCAGTTTCCTTTTTTGAAAAAGCAAAAATGTGGCTTGTTTGTTTTCAAAATCTTTAAAATAATTTCTTGATTTTGAACTTTGATAAAGTATTAAGAAAATTCTGGCGCCCTCCTCCCCCCCCAAAAAAAAACACTTTTAAGAAATAATACACTACGGTTAGCCATGTTAAAAGAAATGTTGTTTTCCTGATTTCAATGTAACACAGCCGTGGTTTCGATTATAGTAATATGAAAATGTTTGATGTCTTTTGAATAGTTGCGGTCGTCAAAACATAAACTCTTACTTTGGGCCCATTTAACGGCTCTTAAATACCTTTCTCTAAGTTATCTCTTTTTTTTCACATTATCCCTCCTCATTTTCGTTTAATCGAATAAAATTGATCGTCGAATAAAATTGATTTCGTTTTGTTTATATTATGTTTTCTAACTAACGCATTTCGTAACATTTTAGTACTAAATTCGAAACTACTTTTTAAATTTTGTTCTTAAAAAAAAAGAAAAAGAAAGAAAACAATATTTTTCATGTTCTCAATTATTAAGTGTTATTTAATTATTTATTTAAACCCCACCAATCACAACCATACATACTCTGGTGAGGGTTAAACTTGATATTTTAGTGTTAAAGGGAAACGGACCTAAACATTTTGGCGAAATTTATAAAAGTTTTTGAGAGTTACAACTGATTTACAGGCTAACAGTTTTGCTGTACACCAGAACTAATTACTACATTTATTTTATTTATTTATTTTTTAAACACTCTTTTTTAAAGTCCAGTTTTGCTTTTTTTTTTTTTGAATTTTTTAAGGCCGAAGGGGCGAGATAAATATTAAAGAAAACTAATGACATTTTTAAAGGGTTCTAACAGACCTATATAACATTTTTGCCTCACAAATTTGGAAATCCAAAAATTGATTTCCAAAAAAATTTCTTCTACCCATTCTAACATACAACTAGTTCCGTGACTGGGTAAGTTGGCGCATAATGTTTCTCTTACTTTAGAGCTACGTTAAACAAAAACTACTTAAGCTACAAATGCAGAACTCGGGGTTATTTGTAGCCAAATGAATAAATCTTTAAAATACAAGTAAAATTTGTTAATAAAAATTAATAACTGAAAAGTGCGTCTGCTAGCGCCGGTCTCCCCTAAGATTTGAATATTCCCGTAAAATCTGATGCTATGGTTTATGAACTGTTCAAAGTTGGACGAAAAATTGCTCAAATCGAAACGTAAAACATGAGAACGAGGTGTCCTGGTCAAGTTCTAATTGATGAAAAAATGCTTTGCTCGAATCGAACAATTTCCTTAAAGTTATTCAGGAAAAGGGGGTAACAGACAGATTGACATACTTTCATTTTTACCATCTCAAAAAATAATTTTTAACGTTTTATGTGAAAATATTTAATCAATTACTTAATTTTATTTTTGGGCTCATTTTAGAAACATTTTTGTCAAATATAGAACATTTTCCAATGCTTTTATTAAATTATCTATTTTTATTTGTTTTTGGAAGGAAAATAGGTGAGAGGCATTTAATCTAAATTTTTAAATGAGAACAGCCCTGTCTATTGT
The DNA here is from genome assembly GCF_026930045.1 of Uloborus diversus. Taxonomy (NCBI): domain Eukaryota; kingdom Metazoa; phylum Arthropoda; class Arachnida; order Araneae; family Uloboridae; genus Uloborus; species Uloborus diversus. The sequence goes on along the minus strand of NC_072733.1, from coordinate 200,243,918 downwards.
TGCGTTTTGCAGACAAAGAAAACTCTTACAAGTGAATTCCAACTTATATATTTATCAAAAGTACAATTTTCTACACTAAAAAGCTATCTGTTGCAAAAATGCAAAATTACCTTTAATTCATTCAGATTGAAAACATCTGTAGAAACAAAGGTTTAGCTCTTGAAACCTAAAAAACATGATCATCACAGCTTTTCTTTTAAGCATGTCGTAACGGAGTATTTAGAGAGTCGAACGTAAATTACTATTTAAATTCAAGTTAATGAAACCATACATTGAAATGCAACGTACCTTAAAATTAATTTCACCATTTCAATGAAGAGGATTCCTTTCGAGTTTTATTTTTTACTAAAATATTTCGTAATACGACATGAAGGGAAATTTCACGAATACCTTAATTATTATTGATGGCTGTTTAATTAAAGCTAACTAAAGTCTTGCTACTATTACATTAAACAAATTTATCGCTTAAATGCATTTGAGAGCAAATATTTTAAGAAAATACTTGATCCATAATTTTTCATCATGACCTGTCACGACATTTCCAGAATTAATTGCTAAGGTTGCAACAAGTGCATTTATAAGTTTTCGTCGTAGTTATTCGAGTTTCTTCGATAAGTTATGATTTAGACTCGCTTTTAGAAAGATTGCTCTCGATGAACTGACTTAAATACGACTAGTATTTCAGTTTGAACACCTTACCGGACATACTTAAAATACACCGCCAGCTCAGTTATTCCATCCGAGGACTGCAGTTTCGTGCTTTTTAGTACTCATCAGCCCGGAATAGGAATCAACCTGAGCTGGAAACGAAAAACCTCTTCAGGGAGCCAAGAGAGTCAAACAAACTGGCAGCTAATGTATAATTAGAACACCAGACGAGTGATCGCAGCAATGGTGCGGTTCAACTCAAAGATTGATGGCAAAGCATGATATTTTTGTAGTAAATTACCGCCCTAATACCTTGATTCCTATTCCGGGCTGATGAGTGCTAGAAAGCACGAAACTGCAGTCGTCCGATGGAATAACTGAGTTGGCATTGTATTTTAAGTATTTCTGCCTTAGCCCTGGTTTAGGGCTGGTAATTTACCGCCCTAATACCTTGATTCCTATTCCGGGCTGATGAGTTCTAGAAAGCACGAAACTGCAGTCCTCCGATGGAATAACTGAGTTGGCATTGTATTTTAAGTATTTCTGCCTTAGCCCTGGTTTAGGGCTGGTAATTTACTACAAAAAAAAAAAAAAAACTTACTGGACAGTTCCGATAAATATCCTGAATGAACGCAAAAATTATGCTTTTAAGAACAGTCTTATCGCTAATGCAAAAATATTTGGACTAGAATAAGAAACGTTCTGTGACAATTTTAAAAACATCAATGGATAATTACCGGTTATAATCAGCCTCCAAAAGTAATCAAACAGTGAAGTCAAGAATAACGAATAACATTTTACTGCTTTTTTTGAAATTTTGTACTTCTAGTGTATTAAAGCAGGAAAACTGTAAAATATAAAAGTGCGAAATGGAACAGTGATCTAACTGTATAGTTTGATCTTAATTTGGAATTTAAACATGCGAAGTCTGCCAAACATCGTGTACATTTCAATTATTGTAGTGAATTTTTATATTGACGATTTTCTTTTGAGTTAGAGCGGGAAATTTTTGGAATGGTATGATAAATTGAAAAATAAATCAATGATTATCTTCCGGCTGCACTTTGTTGTCTAAATTTTTGAAATCGCGCAAAAATACAGCAAAATAATTATTGAACAGTAAACAAGTCATGGCCTATTTTTTGCACTTTTTACTAGCTTTTTGTTGGTTTGAAATCTCATGACTTTCTATTCTAGATCTATTCGTCCATCATGTCCAATTACTGCTAGAAAAGCTTCTGCCATCCGTTTTAGTGCATCTGTTTACAATAAAAAGCATTTTCAGGGAACTATTTCGAGAAGCAGAAATCTGATAAGATTTGTTTTACTACCAGGAAAAAGGGTTGTTAGCAAAAGATTTAAACTAGTTACTTGCAATAACTACAAAAATTGGAAACATTTTTTTCACTACTTCTAATAATTTCATTTGTTTGATGTAGATGATTAATATAGTTATAATAATGTAATTCCTCATGTAAATATATACTAATTACTAAATTATGAGATTAATTATAGGTATTCAATATTTTTAAAAGGGGGGGGGGACTTGAAACTCAATAACTCAAAATATTTCCGTTTTCGTTAATTCACACTACTCAGTCACTGTTCCCGAAAACGAGACAAACCGAAGTAATTTTTTTGAAAGATTTGAACTTTGAATATATACCTTTTGAACTAAAACAAGATCAATTTTCTGTGTAGTATTTAAAATTGAGTGCCTTATATTTATCATTCATTAGTTCGTATTTAAGTCATGTTTTATGAGAATATAGAATATAGGGGAAAGGGGGACACACACATGTGAAAAAATTTTTTTCACTTCTTTATTTTTCAAAAAATATTATCAATTTCTCAAAGTAAAGATGTTTCCATGATTGAATGAACTTTCTTTTTTGTGCCATGAATTTTTTTCAGATTTTTTAAAAAAGTATTTCTTTATTTTTTGGATATAAAAGAAATGTTTTCAATTATTTACATGTGCCCTTATAGCAGGGCACATGTGAAAAAGCTTGGGGCATGAACACGATCAAAAGATGCAGGACAAGCATCATATTTCAAAGAAAAATTTTTTAATATGAAACACATAGGCTTATACCAATTACATTGCAGGTTTGTAACCTACATTGCGTCAGATTATTGTACAGAAAGTGTGTCACTACGAAAAATTTTTTTCCGAACTATATAACTCTGCTCAGTGCGAAATTTTAAAGTTTCGTAGTATGTTCTGATCACTGGTTAGACAAGAAAGTTTTTTATAAGACTACAAAGTACAAAGAATATTTTCTTGTGTAAAGATTATTGCTATATACTGCGTTTAAGCTTCGTACAGAATATGACGATAAATTTTAAAATTATTTCAAACTTCAATTTTTAATTAAATGAAAATATTTTGTCTTTTTATTTAATGTAAGGATGATACAAATCTAAACTCTTGATCAACTATTAGGTTACAAATAAATTTAAAAAAATAAAATAATAAAAATAAATTAATTAATATTTCATAACAATGATAACAATTAACAATAAATTTACAAACTGTTTGTATAAAAATACACTCTTGTTAGTGAAAACTGCAACACCATGAAAAAAGCATCATAGTTGAATGAAATTTAATACACAGTTGAGTGGTAATAGTACAAATAAATGATTACATTTTCAAACGAAACAAACAATGAAAAGAGATAGAAATTATTATTTTAAGAGGCGACCACGCGCAGCAATAAGAGCTGCTACACGACTCGGCATGAAGAGAAACAAAGTTTGAATATCTGCCTGCGGAAGAGTATTCTATATTGTTTGTATGCGCAACCAAAGTTCGTCTGTCGAAGCAACAGGACGAGGATCACGAGCGAGACGCCGTCCAACGAAATCTCACACGTGTTCAATCGGTGACACATCCGGGGAATATGCAGGCCAAGGAACCTGGAAGAAGTTGTACCTGCTGCGAATCAAGGTAGGATTTGACAGTCCTGGCGACATGTGGACGGGCATTATCCTGTTGGAATACAGCCCCTGGCAATCCTTGCAGGAAAGGAAAAGCTTGGGGCTGTAAAACTTCGTTTATGTATCGGAAACTGTTCTAATTGCCCACAATTCCTAGCAATTGTGATCGTCCATGATATACTATGGCACCCCAGACCATAACTCTTTTCCGGGTGTTCGTCCACTGTAGCATTCGATAACGCACTCCGGAATGTGCCGTTCACCGGCATAGCGCCTGACACGAATTCGGACATCATATTGCTACAAATTGAAGCGGCATTCGTCAGAAAAGAAGACCTGCTGCCAATCAGCACGTCAGCTCCTATGCACATTGGTCCATTGTAGCCGCAGGCGGTGATGGTTTTGCGTGAGAGGAATCCTGTATAAACGAATCTCATCAAAAACAACCCTTCGTAAAAATTTTCTCGCCAAGAAAACCTTTTACTTTTCCACACAGAAAAGGAAGCCTTCATCCTAAACCCAAGAACCCTCAGCCTTAAAAAGTTATAATATCTAGTTTGCCCGCCAAACTATCATCCTAACTGTTCTACTCTTTCATCACACCTCCTTCCGTTAGAACTTCCTCCCACCTCCAACTCCTCAGAAATATGGATAGATCCTTTAAATTGTTTATCCTGTTTCGCGGGAAGCTTTTCAAAGTGAAGTGGTTGCTTGGTGAGCAAAAAGCTTCCCGCCAAACAAGATAAACAATTTAAAAGATCTATCCATATTTCTGAGGAGTTGAAGGTGGGAGGAGGTTCTAATGGAAGTAGCTGTGATGAAAAAGGAGAAGAGGGAGGATGATAGTTTGGCAGATACTTGGCAGGCAAACTAGATATCATAACTTTTTATGGCTGAGGGTTTTTGGGTTTAGGATGCAGGTTTGATTTTTTGTGCGGAAAAGTTAAAGGTTTTCTTGGCGGGGAAATTTTTACAACAGGGTTGTTTTTGATGAGATATCACATCTTTTTGCATTGATATTATTACTTTATATGTATTTTTTAGAATTGAGAACTTCAAGTCAGAAAATTTTCAATTGAAACAACGCTGTTTTGTGTTTTTAAGGAACAATAATGGTTAGCCTAATTTTACGTCAAGTTATTTTCTGACTATTAAGATTCTATGTTCATTTTGCGAGAATTGGGCGGTTTAAATTTTATTGCAGTTCTTGTATCCTCTCTGTTGCAAAGAAAACTTCTTGGATAATAAAATACTATATTTTAAATTATATTGTTTTCGAGTATTTTACAACTTCGCAATAAATTCTATTACAGTTTCTTTATTTGACAGATTATTCAACATTTTCATGAAGGTTTCTTTAAAGGTTTTACAGCTTGCGGGCTATTTTAATCTAGCTTTTCATTTTTTATTTAATGATTTTTTTTTTCTTAAATAGTATATTATTTTACGTTATATGGAAAGATTTTAATTGTTTTTGAGATTGATCTTTCTTTTAAAGGAGGTCTTTGTCTTGTTTATTGCTTAGTTTTGTTTAAAAGTTCTTTAAAAAGATGAAATCACGCTTGTTATTACCAAGCAAAAAAAAAAAAAAAAACTAAGTCATTAAATATTTTAAACTTGAATGTGTCAGATGATCTATACAACTGTACTCGACGTCAAATGGCGGATATCCCAAATTTGCCACAGCGACTGCGCATGATGCACGCGGACTTAGCTCATTAAAAGTCTTGATTAAATTAATTGCAGAAATTTGTCTGTTAACAAGTTAGTGCAAAACACGAATATCCACAGACGTATTTCAAATCTTTTCAATTCATAATGTATTGTGTTTGTGAAAAATGCCTTCATTTAGAAAATGAGCAAACCAATAAAAAAAGAGCTATTTTTCACTTTCAACTATAAAGTTAGATGTGTCATATTCATATGCGTAGTTTATATAATGTCACGCAAAATATTCCAATGGTTTAACCTCAGTTTCGCGCCGACATTTAAAATTTCCTCCCTCCATAAATATATCAAAACTGAAAAACAGGGGGAAGGAAATTTCGTATCGGCAAAACTTGGGGGGGGGGGGGGGCAACATTCTAATCTCATTCATTAATTTGTTTCTCTGCTTAAATATAAACAAACAACATGGAATCCGAAAACCGAAAGCCCAATGATCAAAGTCCTCGCGCATGCGCATTCGCTGCGGCAAATTTGTGATATCCGCGATTTAACGTCTAGTTGCAACTGTTGGATCTGTTTTAGTCTTGATTGAATTTCATTTCCTAAGACAACTTTTGAATAACTGTTAGATCTGCTCTAACCTTGCAATTGCAGTCAGAGATTAACAAACCCTATGAGCTGAGAGTAAATACATAAAAATTTAGGGGAAATTAGTGATTTTCAAATTTTCATTACTGCGGCCCATTATGTCCCTGGAGGTTGAATTTTCGTATATGTACTCAATTTCCCTCCCCTCAAAAATATTTATACCAATAATCATTACCATAGCCCCCCGGGGGGCTATGATAGAACCCCGGGAAGGTACAATATAAGGGTAAAAACGAGGGGGGAGGGGTTTCAAATGGCACATTAGTAGGGCACAAGGAATGTATGTACAAAATTTCAGCTTGATTTCTCTTTTCGTCTAGGTTGTAGCCGTGTCAAAGAAAGCAAAAACTTTTTTGAATAGCGATTTCCTAATTTAAATTCCTCCTCCCTCTAATATTTCCGGGGATCGTATTTTGGTTTACGTCGTCAGGAACCACTAGAGATTGAGCATACCAAAAATCAACTCCGGGGGGTCTTCATGAGACTGAGATACAGAGGGGTGAAAACCATGAAAACTTCAACTTGTTCTGTCGTGTAAACTGTTCTTAGTCACGTTTATTTTCTTTCGTCTTTTTTGGTGCCGGATTTGCTTTTGTTGGCTGCTGACGTTTGGTTTTCTTGGAGGCCGGGACGCTCCCGCGTCCCGTGATCCTTGCGTGCAGCCCATGCTGCAGCAGACGTCTCCGAATTGATGAAGCACACAATGAAACACCTACTGCCGTGCTAAGCACAAAAGTGGTATCTACACTTTTTGTCAAAATTGAGTTATTGTCACGAGGTGGTTCTTTATAACATGTTTTACCCCTATGCAATGTTTTATTGTCATTTGTGAACTGGAACTATTTTTTTAAAAAATCTAAAAAAGTGAAATCTGGATCAAATACATGGAGGCGTAAAACTTTAAATAGTAGTTTTTCGGTTTGACCTCAGCTGCAGATACGACTTTTGCGCTTAGCACGGCAGTGTAGTTGTTGACCACTGTGCTGCCAATTGTCTAGAAGAAGCTGTGTGGTCCGTCAGCACCATACGCACCAGGTGTCTGTCATCTTGAGCTGACGTCACATTTCGGGGTCCATTCACGGATTTCCGAGCTGTCTGACCCTCGTCCGTCCACTGCTTCCAAACACGCATGATTGTGCTGCTGTTACGTTGCACACGAGTGGCTACTGCACGATAAGACAATCCAGCTTCACGAAGGCTGACGATTCTGCCCCGTTCAAACTCCGAAATTGCTCAAATTTCGCTTTCTTTCGTCGAAGAGGCATAGTAAAGATTCATTTAACGTTTAATCTAGCATATAACCACCGATAATCATACACGCCTCGCTACAGCCGTCTATTTATATTCGGTTCAATCCGCCGTTCAGAGGGCGCTGCTCAGCATACGCATGCGCTACCGATCTGCAATTCTAATCATTTGCATATCATGCTCTACTTTACATTTCCTGCGATTTTCAGCTCACTCGCGTAAGTTCTTAGTGGTGTTACAACAGGACAGGAGTGTATTAATTATAAATATTGACACTTTTTTTAACACTTATAATATCCTACACAAATATTAATATTACGGTGAGGATATGGAAACTGTTCATATGTGCTCCTAAATGTTGTGTTCGCAACTGCCCCATCATCTCCTTTTGAATGAACTTAAAAAAATAAAGAATTCTTAATTAAATAAAAAAGTAAACAGTCAAATTTACTTGAATGTGCATATAATGATTCGCAATAATCAAGTTTCCTCTATTAGTTAGCTTTAACAATGTTTTTACGTGAATAAGAGAGTGATCAATTACATCAGCATTTGCTAAAACTAAGAATCAGTTACCACAGGAACAAAAACTGGCTCCTTGTTCTAAAATGTTGGCCTAGTACTGCCATTAATTGAGAATGTTTCAAGATTTTTTACTTGACGTTATCCCAGTAAAACATATCATGTTCATATGTCTCCGATGCTCACACGTGCCCCCCTTTCCTGTACTATAAAAGAGTAATTAAGGATCAAGTTTCAGAGCTTTACGGAAAAACAAAATAACTTGAATAGGCATTGATTTTAAATGTTTTTTAATTACTTTAATAGATAACATCTGGATAAAACAAACCTGTGAAATACAAGTATTAGTAATGACTGACAGCATTGTTTTTCTTAAAAGAATTTCAGAAAATATATTTTGCATTATCAAAATCCGGAAGTGAAATTCTATTTAATATTTTTTCTAAAAGACATGGGTGAAAATATTCGTCTTTCACTTAGATCGCAGTATCTGAAGGGAAAAATGATTGGTACTTAGCTTGAATATTTAGAAATACGGAAGTGAAATCTATTTCCGCATTTAAATGTTTGTGCTCTCTGCCGTGACTATTTTCAAATAAAAATAATGTTTTTAGAAAAAGGGTTTTCGATATCACATCTTTTAATGTTAGTATGATTGTATGCATGCTTCGCAAAATTAAATATTAAATATAATACTGCGTATACGATTTTTAAATCATCAACTAAATCGAGCGTGTGCTTTTTTCTGTACTCTCATTTTCACAAGAAGGACACGTGCAAAAGCAAAAACAGTTTACAAGCAGTTATGAAGAAAAGTTTTTTTAAGAGGAACCCGAAGGTACCTAGTACTTGTGTACTGAATAGGAACCCGGAAGACGAGATGTTTTAAGAAAACATTATCGCAAAGAAGTTCATCATAAATTTTCTTCTAAAATTGTCAATTGAATTAGTGTTTCAAAAAAAAGAAGAAATAATAAGATTACTGTAAAATCTTAAAATATTTTCCTTAAATGTTTTCTCATTGCAAATTTAGAATTAATAAGCCTTTTTCTCATTATTTTTTAGAAGATTTGAGTTTTATTTGTAGCAACTACAGAAATGAATATTTAAGAATGAAATTTCAATTAACCATGCAAATAAAACTAAATAAATGTACCTTAGAAATTCTTGTTGAACATTGTTCGAATTTATGTGAGAAAGATTTTCTATATCAGTTACCATATAGTTGTAAATGATGTGCAGCGGTTTCAATTTTCGAAAATTATCTGCTTTTTCTTTTGCTTAAAATTCAAGTGAAATGTTATTTAAATTAAATCTCTTTAGTTTACGAATTAAAACAAATTCCAAAAAATGGAGGGTAGCTATAAGAAATAAGTTTATTTTGCATTGTGTACTGATATTGTCGGGCAAAGTTATTCAGAATAAAAGAATACTTCTGATGTTTAGTTCATAGGTTGTATTATTAGTATTTAATCAATATTTAAAAATTTTTAATTGCCAAAAACTTTTGAGAGTTAAAAAAGAAAAAAAAACGCAAGGTTATTCTGTTGCTTTGTTTAAAAGAACCAGATTTGTCACCTACTAAAATGTTATATACAAAAAACTTTCTGAAGAGGCAAAAAAAAAAAAAAAAAAAAAAAAAAAAAAAAAAACGAAACAGAACTCTTGAAAGTGAGGAAAACTATGTGTCATTTTTTAGGAGGAAACTACAGCTCATATAGGCTACATTAGATTATGGGAAACTGTTTCTTAAAGATAAGTTTGATAGAATATCGTCGCCTCAGAGTAACACTAAGACATCTAACCCCAAGAATAATACTAAGATATCCTACTGTTGTTATGAGGCGACGGTATAGTAATACGTTGATAGAATATAGAAATTAAATTATGTTTCATTTATAAAGAGGAAATTGCAGCATATACAAGATAAGTTAGATTTCTGGATACTGCATGTTAACATTAAGTTTGATAGAATTTAGTACGTATTTAACAACCTTTTTCACACCAATTAAGCGTAGTTTTACTTAGTTAGGCATCAAGTATCAATAATGATGGCAAAAATAACAAAATTTACTAGACAGAAAAGTTTCTGATTGCGGAAGAAAACAATTATTCGGCTTCAGTTTGCTAACACAGGCAAAAGGATAAATTAGCATATTGCATAGTAACTAGTGTAAAAATACAGTGTTGCATGAAACAGCATCTTTTTCGACCGTCAATGAAAATTAAATCGCAAATGAGGAGGTTAAGAATTTAACCTTACAACAAGTATACATCCAGTTCTAACTGCAGTATTAGAAACTCCAAACAAATGTCACTTCACGCAGAGAAATCCGCTGTTTCGATTGGTATTTAATTTTAACTGTACATTCATGTTTTCACTACTAAATTTACGAAAAACAGGTTTATTGACATTTAAATTAGTATATTCGTTAAACAAAAGTCCCACAAAGAGAAGACTATGTTAAACGGGTTGCATGGGAAATAAAAAATAATTTGATATGTGTCTCACCCAATCGAAGTTCGACTGGATTTCTTTAAATTTGGATTAAACTTTTGACAGTAAAATTAACTCGAACTTCAAAATGTTGATTGAAATGTCCTGTATTTCATCAATGAATTTAAAAGTGATCGAATTATATCCAAATACAGAATTTGATTACATTTTGACCAATTTTGACGATAATTGTTTTAGGAAATTTCATTATATTCAACACATTACTTTAAACTTGAAAGTTTATAAAGCAATGAAAGCGATGAGAAAGATGGCTTCAAATGAAGTTGGCATACATGATCCGTTGTTACACGTGCTCTTAGAATAGATATAATAAAGAAATTGTTATATATATGTCTAGACACTTTGTTACGTTTTCGAACAGCAGAACTTAATGCGAATAATAGTTTACAAAAGTTGAGAATAGTTAAAGTCATTTTCAATTTGCCTAAGTTGGCCCTATTGAAATGAAAAAGTAAGACCTCATGAATCTATGATTTTCTATAGTTCTTGTGAACTATTTGTTTATTGTTTTGTTTAATAGAATTTTTAAATTAATACTAAAGTTAAGTTAGACAAAGTAAACTGCAGCAAAAAAATATTGCATACCTTAATATTAATATTGGTTAATCATATAATAGCCAATCATGATTGTTTTAATCAAAATTGACTGGAGCTTTTTTTCTTCTAACATTAGTTTCTAATTTCATAATAAAATGAAATTAATATTTTTTGTCTGGTAAAGATACCTCTATTGTTAAATTACAAAGCAATTTTCTGCTTTAAAAAAAAGCAATCCTACTACATTTCATAATGTATGATAACACATTATGGATGTGGATTTTTACTCATTTAATAGCTTTATACGTACTTAAATTGGCACACAACTGACATACTCACAAAATGGCAAGAAAATATTCAGCTGATTAATTGACAGAGATGAAAATTTCTGGTTATTAACTGAAAACTTTAAGTTGATGTTCCTTTTATTATGTCAAAGATCCATTACAAACAAAATATTGATTACATTTTGTATAACATGTTATTCATCGCAAAATAGTTATTTCATGTGTCTTAACAATTCTCAAATAAAGAGTTTTTTTTCTGACTTTATAGGAGTAAAATTAGTGCCGAATACCAATTAGCAAAGAACGTATGCAAATTAAGCAGTTATATTTTCAAAATATTGAAATGAAGAGAACTATTTTCCTCTAAGGATCTTTGATGAGGAAAAATTCATCGTTTGGAAACTTTTTCTAAAAAGAAGAAAGTTTAAATCAAAATAATATTTTAAGTAAAATAATACTTTTCATAAAAATCACTTTAAATGCTAATTTGTAAAAATTAGAACATAGAAAATAGACGGTGAAAATGTATGAAGTTGAGAAAAGAAATCAAAGTACGATAATATTAGAGATTTTAACTTAAAATTTAAAAAAAATCTCAGATTAATATTATTATAATATTTTTAGACACTTAAAGATAATTCTTAAAAGAAATAAAACAGCTAACTCATCATTTCCTTTTGTGAATTGACATTGAATAAAGGCTAATTAAAAATGTTTTATGCTTTATTAGCTTCAAACATCAGACTAATTGAAAATCATTTTGTATTTTCTACTCATATACCAAATCAAGGTTATTAATAACCAATTTTAATGCTAATACTTAAATTCTGCGTATACGGTGAAAAATAGTTTTTTCCATCACCTTTGATCTGAAAGAAGTACTTCCACGAAATTTGAAAATCTTTTAAAATAATCTATACATATAATAAAATAAGATGTTTGTGTGTGTGTGTGTGTGTGGCGCGCATCCCGGGAAAACGGTAAGGATTAGAAAGATGAAATTTGGTATACAGGTGTAGTTTTTGCTGAAGTTGTGCACCTCGGGCTTCGATTTTTGATATTTTAATTAGAAAAAAAGTTATTTAATGTTTTATGTGATTTTTAGCACTTGTTAGTATTTTGAACCTCACAGACCCCGAACCAATCGTGCCAGACAAATATTTTTGATACTATAGTGTCGGAAATTTAATTTTAAATATGATGAACAAAAAAATTTTGAAGACAGCATTTTTTGTATTTTTTATGAATTTTTGAAAAAACCTTTAATTTGCATGTTTTTCTGGGTTTTATTTTTTTCTAATATCATCCTGCGAGAAGTATCAAAGCCTCATTTCTGAAATTTAAGTTAATAATAGTAAAAACATTTCGCCCTCTTCAGAAGAAAAAAGTTCTTAAAAATACGCAATAGTTTTTTTTTTACAATTTTTTTAATGCTGAACACATCATGTCCTTTCACGCATCAGTCGAAAAAAGCGTTCTTCAATCTTTTATGCCTGTGACGTCACTACTTGGGTTTCGATTCGATATTTACGATGGAATCTTAATCGCAAGCAATGTTAATCTTTTTTTTTACTATATAGCTTACTTCTAAATTTTCTGACGTGATGACCACGTGTTTTTTTCGGCAGCGCTTGCTTTTTTTCTTTCATTTTTTTTGTTTTATTTAGGGATTTTTTTTATCTTTGTCAAACGCTACTTTTTGCACACTACGGGGAATTTGAGCTTTTTTTTTTTTTTTTTTTTTGCTCTACTTAAATAAAAAAAGCGGTTTTTTGAGTGTTCTTTGTTTTCATTAGGAAATGGGTGAGGAGGTCAAAATAAATAGAGATGGATAAGAAAATGTAGAGATAGATTGTAAAGGTAGATAGCCGCCGAAGGCGGCAATCTTGACGTAAAAATGTGAATGGCACAAAAAAAAGATAGAGATGGATTGATTAATACTGCTGCCAAATTTATTTAAACAACCGCCGAAGGCGGCAAACTTGAAGTAAAAATGTAAATGACAAGTTAGCCAAACAGCCGCCGTAGGTGGCTGTTTGCACATTGGATGTCAATGCCCCCCCCCTCCCTCCCCCCCCATACACCATGACTTTGAAAAAACAATGCTTTCACATAAAAATGGAAGTGCTTTTTGTTATTTTTCGACGAAATTTGCATAAAGAGTACGTCGTTTGTGTCTCCCCTCCCCCTCCTTTAAAAATATTCCAAACGACGAAACTGGAGACAGATCTAGAAAATATTTTATTCAAATTATTAATGATATAGATAGATAGATATAAATTGATTGACACCGCCACGAAATTTATTTAAGCAGCCGCCGAAGGTGTCAACATTGGCGTAAAAAAACGAATGATAATACTGATTTATAGAGAAAAACATTGATTAATGTCGTCGCTAAATTGTTTAAGCAGCCGCCGAAAGCGGCACCCCTGGCGTAAAAAGGCGAATGGCGTAAAAAGGCGGACCAGCTGGTCGCCGCAGGCAGCTAGTCCTTAATAATCTTAATCTTTTAAGATCTCAAAAATTGAAAATCTTTAAAAAATACTTTACCAGTTCGTTCAAAGCTACTTTCCTTTTAATCGTTTTTCAAACAATTCTGGAAAATCTTGCAAGAAGCCTGTATACTTATTCCATGAAAGAAATGAAAGTTTATTTGAGAAAATAGGAATGAAAGACCAGTTTCCATTAATATTTTTAACAGAAATAAGCTTGCTTCCTACATCTGAATTATTCATTTACAATAGTCACATATGAGGCAGTAAGAAGCAAAGGGATGTAAGTGGACATTTTCAAGTTTTGAGTAAAACGCGTTTGAAGATAACATCCTAGGTAGGCTTTCATTCAATTTGTTTTCTAAATCATGCTGCATAGCAGCAACTACAACAGCTACTAGTACTGTCTCTTGCCCCAAAACAGAGGAGAGGTTCCCCTACTATTTGTACTGGTTATCTCCAAATTTTTAAATTTGCCACTTACATCCCTTTGCTTCTCACTGCCACGTATAAAGTCTGCATCGCCTTCTTCTACATTTAAAAAGACTTCAATCGCCCAATCTTGAGATGCGTTACAGCGCCTTCTTTGTCCAGAGTCCATCACTCCATGTCTTTTCAGTTTTCTTACCGGTTATTACAAAAATGAAATCGTTATCACTATCCTTATCCTCCTTATCAGATGATGTCAATAGTTCTTTCATTTTCTCTTCTTGGCTGTTTGATCTTCAGCGTGAGTAGGATTGTAATACATCAGATCTTATAACAGTTCATTTTCTTAGGCTTTTCAAATCACTGTTCTAATTTTTTGTCATTCTTTCGATAGCGGCCCATTACCAGAAAACGTATTCAAAAATAATGAGCAAAACAAAGTATCTGAATACAAAGTATGTGTAGATTGTATCACAAAAAAAAAAATCCTTAAGGGTTTTTTTATTTTTGTTTATATAAATATTTTTTAAAACCTTTTTAGTTCTTATATTTACATTCTCTTGTTGAAATCAAACTTGAAAATGTTTTGAATGTGTTATTAGTTTACAAATTGAAAAATAATTTTTAATAATGTTTTAGCTTAAAAATAAAAAATGATGATAAAACAAAGGAAAAAAAATGACTTTTGATCGATTTATGTTTAGAAAAAAAAATCCATTTTTGAAAACATAACATTAAAACACATTTAAATTATAGTAGGGGAAGTTGCTGCACCCACGGACAAAATTTACTTTTCAATTTTTGCTGGTCTCTGGGAATGGTAATCGATCGGAAAATTTTTCTGGCAGAATCTACAGCTTATCTAATTTGGCAATTTTTGTCAGGTGAAAATCCCAAAGCTTTCAACTTCAAAAATGTTTTCTTAAAAACCTTTTTTTTTTGTCCGTGGGTACAACAACCGGTTCACCCCGCGGACAAATTCCTTTGTACCCATGGACATATAAAAAAATATATATGACTAGGTCTGAGAAACTCAATTATACTCAATACATTTTCATAAGCCATATTATGTTGAAATACTTCAAACATCCATTGAAAACAACCTTAAATAAAATATGCAACAGAAATTAAACTTTGAAAATTAATCGAAGTTTTTTTACCTTTTTTTTAATCATTAACATCAGTGAACTCTTTAAAACAAGTTATTGGTCTTAAAAGAGTTAATGATGTTATGAATAATTAATAAGTTTTTAAATAAAAAAGTAACTAGATTCATGATCGTACGGCTCTCTATGTACCTACATAATAACTTCAATTTATATGCAAACTGAAACCTTTAACTAAAATTAGCCCATCACGAAAAATTCAGTTTAGATTAAATCAACAAAAAACAAGAAAAGTCGACTTCAAATGAAAACAGGTGGGATTGACGGTCTAAAGATACTACAAGAGGTGGGGGTTACTTCAACACTCTGTCTTCAAACCCTACTTGAAATTCATCATTATTGTTAAAAGCAAATTTCGAACGCTGATGACAAGGCATCATTTTGAGGTACTTCACATCGTAAGAAGACTCAAGTGTGACCCAAGGAGACTAAAAATTGCTGTCCGTGGGTACACATGGTTGTGTGTTCTTGGGTATAAAAGTATGCCATTTTGGTTTTGCAAGGCAGTCACATCAAATTGAAAATAATTTTTAATAATGTTTTAGCTTACAAATAAAAAAGGACGATAAAACAAAAGAAAAAATAGTACTTTTCATCGATTTATGTTTAGAAAAAAAAATCACAGTTTAACAACATTTAAAATCAGAAACAAAACCTTCAAAATATAAGGAATCATGATACCTACAAAAAAAATAAATAATGCAATACTCGACGGATTTTTATAAATTTGACGGCCAATCTCTCTGATAGAAAGACAATTTTCCCCCGTCATACTTTGATGGGTTATTTTCTTGTTTTTAAATAAGCTGCTACATACGGTTGCCTATTCAGTTGCTAGTTTTTCAAGATATGTTTTGCGCATTCACTACGAAAGTTTATATTATTCAACTACCTGTGTCTTCTTTTTTAATATTTTCTTTCAATATCTGACATGTATATTTAATTCCACATAAAAATAAATACTGAAAGTTTCGTTCATTTCAACTTTCAAAAATATAATTCGAAATGAAAACTACTAAAAGAATCAGTTTTTCCAAAAAAGAAAAAAAAAATGTTAATACGATATGAATATAAGTGGTGTTTTTTGAAAACTGTAACATTTAAGTTAAAAACAGCAAACTGAATTTTTAAAACAATAAATCCAAATATATGCATTCTAAGGTGCAAGGTGGCCCTGGGAATAACCATCATAGGGTAATTTCCTAACCTCGCGTCTTTTTTTTTTTTTTTTTTTTTTTTTTAAGTCGTATGATATTTTAATGTTTCTTTTTATTTATTTATATATTTATTATTATTTCATCTTGGTTGGAAATTTGTTCAGAAAATTACAGTATATAAAGAAAACCAATGTATTTCTAATAAATTTTTCATTGAAACAGTATTTTTCCTTTTTGGCAGTAAATTTGTACCTTCGAAAAAAAAGGCTGAAATTTTCACATCTTTTCCCATGGGGCAAAGTGAAAAATAAAATATTTTTCGAAATTAAAAATTTTCCATTTCCATTATTATAGATATTTCTGCTCAAATAAATGAAAAAATAAAAGTGTGAGTGAATATAGGAAAATGAAATGAAACAATAAACGAATGAACAAATAAATAAATTTAAATAAGTTAATAAGTGAGAAAAATATCAGCTAAAAAATAGTGAATGAATAAGAAACTAAGTGAATGAATGAATAAATAAGTGAATAATTAAATGAAGGATTGTAAATGAAATAATAAATGAATGTGTAAATGATTTGATAAAAGATTGAATAAGTAAGTAAAATGAACTACTTCACTTTGCCCCATTCACTTTGCATGAATGCACTTGAATAACTCTACAACGCATTTAAAACACAAAAGAAGGTTAATGTTAAACAAATAAATATTTCGCTGAATATTAGTAGGCTTTAATTAATGTTTAAAATATTAATAACAAGAAGTTTATCATTTAATAATAACAAAAATAGTTTTTGACTTTTAACAAAATATAACAATATGAATATCAATTTTTGAAAATTGTTTGTATTATCATATTCTTTAATTTTCAGAGGTATTTTTTTCTTAACTGGTAGGCTACTTCCGTTGTATAGACTACATTGTTGAAATATTATTAGATGGGTAGCGCTAAAAGCAGAGTAAATATTTGACCATTTCACTTTACCCCGCTATTTCGCTTTGCCTCACATTCCCCTATATTTCAATACATTCCTCCACCATTAATTTTTAAATTAAGTTACTTTTAATCTACTTACGTGAATTCGGTGCCGCTTGACTATATACAAACTGAAAAAAAAAAGGATTTTTTTAAGGTTTTTAGGGTGCAACCGATCCTTAATCCGCAAAGTTTCATGTTAACTAAAATGAATGTACTCATTAATTAAATCATAACCTGTGTGTGAAAATCCGCAAGCAAAATCAGTCATCCCTTATCAATAATTTCAGAAACTAAATAAGTTGGTTTTAAAACTCAGAGACAAAATGCTAATGATCAGCAGAGTTAAAACAAAAAATGCTTCGCCATTCAAATTAAATAAGACAGTAAGGCAGTCAGCAAATAAAAGGTACTTCCAATTTCTCCTGACGTGAAGTACTTCTGCGTGCAATTGTATTAGAAACATACGTATTTCTCAATTGCACTTTAGCTAAAGTGATTACATCGACAGAAATCATTTCTTAAATCTGATACAAATTAGCTGTGATGAAACTATTGAAACCTGTAAGAAGTATTGTTGTTAATTAGTTTTCAAAAAAATTATTTTCTTCTAAGGATATATAAATGCGTTTATTTTATCGTTGATAAATCAAATATATTGTTAGCATTCGATGTTCTCAATCAATCAAATCACATTTTTATTCTTAAAATAGTTATTCTCCTAATTTTACTTTAAGTTTTAAACTAGGTTTCTAATAATTTTCGACGCATTATTTGACTTGTAAAAGGTCACTGTGCATCTAACTGTTAAGATTTTAGTAAGCAAAAAACGTAAGAGCTCTGAATTAACGGTTTTGAAAAATTGGTTTTAAGAACCAAATTTGTAATCTTATTTATAAAATAAAAATTGAAAAATATCTTATTTGTTTTAAATAGTTGCAATCTTGCGAACATTAAACCATGGATAGTAAAAATGGCATTTTTTTATTTGCAGTGGTTGCAACAGCTGTTAAGAAATTTAAAAGCAGTTTTTCATCTCTTTTACATAGAAAATTTTCTCAGACATTTTAAACAGCTGCAATTTTCTCTATCCACTTCTTTTTTTTTTATCCATCAAAATATAAAAATAGTGACAGTTATCAGTTTTAAGTTAGCAGCAATGATATCTTTGTAAAACCATAGTCCTTCAAAATTTCTTCGCATACATTTATTTTTAAAAAAATTAAAAAATGTATTTAAAAAAGAAATTGATGTTATCGATATAGAGTTAAGGTAGGTGTTGTTTCAGAAAGCATTTTATCCACTAGTTCCAAATCAATATGTGCGTATATGGCACTCAAATTCATTATTGTAAAGCAACACTATTTTTTGCATTAAAGGAATTAGACGTAAAGTAGTCAAAATTAATTAGTTTAATAACGGAAACTTTGAAAGAGACTAATGACTTGGGCGTTTTCAATTTTCGGTTTCATTAGAAGACGTTGCTCTATATGTTTCAAGCTTTACCTATACTGTTGTTCAATAATCTAATTAGATCAATACTGCAGTAAGGCAAGGTTGGAGTTTTCTGACTTTAAATACGAAAAAACATCATTTTTGAATTTGAAAATGTGAGAATTTGTTCTAAAATATCCGGTTTTCTGTTTTGCATGCTATAAAGCTCAATAGGTGAATATTTGCGAATAATTTTTGGAGCATTCAAAACTTATACAGGCAAACTTTTAAATGGAAAAATTATGTAGTCCGAACTTATCAGACTTAAGTCTTGCTCCGATTTTGGTATCATGTCCTTTGACAAATTTGATACATTTGTGACTGAAATTTATTTTCTTTGCTCAAGTTTTTGGGTTGGTTTCAAAACAAAACAAAATCCTTGTTCATTTTTTTTTACATTTTTTCCAGCCATTACAACACCAAAAATTCTCCGTTGAAAGTTTCTTGTCAACTTTTATTGATCTTTTTCCGCATTATACACAGTGCCCGGTTATTACATCCAGGGACTGCAGTTTTATCGATAGAATGGAACTCATTTTTAACCACAAGTTTGTTGGAACTCTCAGCTTCACTGAGACATCTGCCTCCAGTTCGGTTATTCACTGATCCTGACAGATGAGTGCATCACATGGATAAAACTGCAGTCTCTGGATGTGACAACCGGTCTGTCAGTATATTGCTTGTACTTCTGTTTTAGCACTGACATTTTTTATCACCAACGTTATTTTTTATAACCTTGGTATCTTTATCACCGACACGTCATTTTCATCATAGGATGCAATTTACTTAATGTTTGATAAAACATCATGCGCTTTAAGACCGGGGAGCATCTTAATCATTTTTCAAGATTAATAAAAGTATGACAGTTAATTGAACATCCAATTTGATTAAATTAATTTAATATCAATTTGGTTTAGTGAATTTTTAGAATAAAATTTAAGCATTTAGAATGACGAATCAGTTATTTTTGGAACTTAGTGGCTTAATGGTAGAGCTTCGCGTTTCCATTATCGATTCCCAGATCAGGCGTGGTCTTCTCAGCTTTTTTATTCCGTAAAGTGAATCGGTAAAATGAGTACCAAGCGTGCATGGGAACTAAACCCAAGCAGTTCCGCGTTCGACTGACCATCGAACCGAAACATCTGCATTGTACCCCATACCCTCGGTCATGAAAACTGAGATGGGCACACTAGACCTTGGCCCCCAAGGGCCGTTGCAGCACTAGGTGGGTTTCAGTTATTTTAAATGTTTCGAAAACGCAACAGTATTTTGTATGCATTTTCCGTCACTTTCAGCTGAAACAAGAATTGTGGTTAGGAAGTACGTAGGGGAGTGCATTCTCGTTGTGTTGTTACTAAGTATTTTATTTTAAAAGCACATTTAATGCTTATTTTTGAAGAACACTTAAACTTATGGTTGAGAAACGCAAATACAACATATAAGAAAACACTTTCGTAAAGAATAAACTAACTAAAAACAAAAATGATGCTTCACAAAAGTAAAGGAATGCAAGACAAAGTGAAATAGTTAAGAAATTAAACTTTTCATAAGGAAACGCACTGGACATGTATTTTGAAAATTACAGTACATAAAAAGAGAAAAATGCATTTTACTGTTAGAGCTTGTGTTGAAACTTTATTGTTCACTTTTGGTGTATATTTGTACTTTAAAATAAAATGAAAAATTATCAGTTTCGCCTCTCCATCGCGAAAAGCCAGGATTGAAATATTTTCCATTTGACTATTGATGATATTTTTGCGTGAATGATAAAACGGAGGAATGAATGAAAGAATGAAATAAGAGTTAAAGAAATTGAAAAATAAATGAATAGTGGAATACATTAATGTATAAAATTTGTCAGTGAATAAAACAGAAAGGTGAAACAATTAATAAACGAATAAATGAGTTAATAAATGAAATAAACTATTTTACAATGCCAAATTAATTTTAAAATGCATTGTTCTTACCTCTAGGTAAGATTATCTTTTTCTATTAGCTGGTTTCTTGCGGTTGGCTCTACTCTGCAACACAACACAACACAACCATTGAACTACAACAAAAGTGGACTGTATAACTTTTATTATGATTAATTTCATACACTTGAGAGCAGCATTCTTTCAGCCGCTCTGACCTTAAACTCCCTGAATTGGTTGCAGCCAGAGGTTTTTAACTAAACATAGGTGGCGCTTTAACATACCGGGCCACGTTGAAACATATATGGTTTCAAAAATTATATGATAAACTATAGAAAAAAAAAAACCAATTGAGAACTAACTACTATCAAGTATACATTACTGGCAACAAATATGAAATACACATTATTAAAGTTTGTAAAATAATAAAACAGATGTAAAGAAGCCTTTTTACAAAACATAATTATTTACCAATCCATTAGTAACAGTTACCTAAAGTTCATCAGTCCATATTAGGCAAAACTGCTAATTTATGAATTGGTCGGCGAAAAAATCCAGTATCGGTCTTTATGTTAACAATTCGCACATTCTGATCCGAACCAGGGAAAACTTCCATTACTCTACCTAACCTCCACCTCAGAGGAGGAACGTTGTCCTCTTTAATTAAAACTAAATCATTTACTTTAATATTTGATTGTTCTCGTACCCATTTGGATCGCTGTTGCAACGCGGAAACATATTCATGTAACCATCGTTTCCAGAAACTCTGAAAAATCTGTTGAGTTAATTTCCAGCGATAAGAAGGGGGAATTTTTTCGTTGAGAAGATTTTCTTCTGGTATTGAAGAAAGCGATGTACCAACCAAGAAATGCCCAGGAGTAAGAGCAGACATTTCGGATGGATCCTCTGACAAAGGGCTCAACGGTCGGGAATTCAAACAAGATTCAATTTGTGTCGTTAGCGTTGAAAATTCTTCCAAAGTCAATTTTTGGTCTCCTATTGTACGTTTTAGGAGAGATTTAGCGGATTTGACAGCTGCCTCCCAAATTCCTCCAAAATGAGGGGCGGAAGGTGGATTAAAGTTCCATTTAATTCCCTCGTTGGCGAAATAATTATGAACGGGTTCTTCCTTCTGGAGAAGTGCAATAACTCTATTCAATTCTTTATTTGCAGCTACAAAATTTGACCCACAATCCGAAAATACCTCACTTGGTTTTCCTCGTCTCGCCACAAATCGTTTTAGTGCAGCTATAAAACAGTCTCCAGATAAGTTGCCAACAATTTCAATGTGCACAGCCTTTACGGCTAAACACACAAAAATACAAATGTAAACTTTTAAGGTTCTAACCCCGCGGCCAGATCGCGGTTTTACTAGAAAGGGTCCTGCAAAGTCTAGACCGGTTTTTGAAAACACTCGTGATGGCATTACTCTAGCACGCGGCAAATCAGCCATCACCTGGGTTGCTGTTTTTCCCTTGAGTTTGAAACACTTAATGCATTTCCAAATTTCCTTTTTAATGGCCGACTTAGCGTTAATTATCCAAAACTCCTTACGTATAACAGATAACAAAAGAATAGTACCCGCATGTAAATATGTTTCATGATAGGAGCGAATGATAATGGTAGTTAAGTGGTGATGCTTTGGCAGGAGAATGGGATGTTTTCTTTCATTTGAAAAAGGAGCATTTTCCAGTCTACCACCAACACGTATTACACCATCTTCATTTATAAATGGCTTTAAGGAAAGTAATTTACTATTGGCAGGAAGTGGTTTTTTATTCTCCAAATGAAGATACTCAGTGGAAAACTCTTGCTTTTGAACTATCTTCACCAAAATATTTCTAGCGGCTTTCATTTCATCACTAGTCAGATAGCCAATGTTTCGATTTTTGGGATATCGAGCATTTTTAATGAAACGTAGGCACCATGCTATCACGCGGCGTAATTTAATATATGATGAAACTTTAACAATTATTGGAAAATCAACAGACGATGTTCCATATAAACACGAAGCCTTTTTTCGCTCTTCTTTTAGAGCGTCCGTTGACAATGGTACTTCTACATGTGGAATTTCCTCGTGTCTAAGCCAAGGAGGACCAGACCACCATAAGTCAAACTTAAGCAGTTCAGAGGGTAAAAGTCCTCTACTTGCACAGTCTGCTGGATTTTGGTCTGAAGGAATCCAGCGCCAGTGTTGAATAGGAAGGATCCCTTGTATTTCAGAAACCCGGTTAGCAACAAATATTTGCCAACACCACGGCTCAGATCTTACCCATGCTAAAACGATTGTGGAATCTGTGAAGGCGTGTATTGCATCAATTTGAATATGTAATGACGAAAGAACCATTTGTAGTAAATGCACTAACAACACAGCTGAGCAAAGTTCAAGGCGCGGAATCGATATTGTTTTCAATGGTGAAACACGAGTCTTCGATGTCAACAGGCTAACTTGATGACTGGACGTATCAGAAGATTTTAAGTAAATTACTGCAGCGTATGCCTTCTCAGAGGCATCACAAAAACAATACAGTTCAATATTAGACGCTTCGTGCAAAAGAACTCTTCGAGGCACCGTTACAGGTTCAAGTTGAGAAATATCGTTGCTATAATTAATCCATCGCTCCTTAAGCTCCGGAGGCACAGGATCATCCCACGATAACTGACATTTCCACAAATCTTGAATCAAAATTTTTGCAGTTATAATAAATGGCGACAACCACCCAAGGGGGTCGAAAATGCTTGACACACTACACAAAATAGATCTTTTTGTAGGGAAGGCTCTGTGCTTATCCGAAAAATGAATGTTATACGTAAAGTCGTCGAGCGTTGGGTTCCATCTCAATCCCAATACTTTAATAAATTTAGAATCGGCGGTACTAGAAGAACATGCGGACAAGCCCTCTGATTTGCGTAGTCTTTCCAACACAAACGAATTGTTAGTACACCACTTGTGCAATTTAAATTGTCCTCTTCTAAGGAGATCATTCAGTTCATGGATAAGATCAATCGCCTCCTCTTGCGTTTTAGCGCCAAACAGGCAGTCATCAACGTAAAAATTATGCATGATTAGATCAACTGCCTTTGGAAATCTCGCTGCCTCATCAATTGCCAGCTGTTTAAGTACTCGCGTAGCTAAATAGCTAGCAGATGCGGTACCATATGTGACAGTACACAACCTATAAGTCGAAATTGGTTTAGTGGGGTCATCCCTCCACAGAATTTTTTGAAAATCTCTATCTGCATCATGAATCTCTATCTGGCGATACATTTTTTGTAAATCACTTGTAATTGCAATGTTATGACATCTAAACCTCAATAAAATAGCGAAAAGATCGTCCTGCACCTTTGGACCATTCATAAGCGTATCATTTAATGATACACCAGATGTAGTTTTTGCACTAGCATTAAAAACAACTCTTAATTTTGTGGTGGAACTAGACTCATTAATTACATGATGATGCGGAATACAATAATGAGCATTTTCTTTGCATACCGTATTGTCGATTTCCATATGCCCAAGATCGAGATACTCTGTCATGAACTTTTTGTATTGCAAATAAATGTCAGGCATTTTTAGAAGTCTTTTTTCTAGACTATGAAACATTTTAAATGCGGTGGCCTTGGAGTTACCTAACACTTTTCTATTAGGTTTAAACGGAAGTCTAACAGAATACCTTCCTTCTTTATTGCGCGTATAATTTTCTAAGAAATGCGTTTCACAAAGCCTTTCTTCCCTTGTAAGCGATTGTGTTGACGGAATTTGTTCTAATTCCCAAAACGACTTAACTAGCTCATCTGTACTAACACTTAAACTATTAACAGAACTAGATTCTAAGTCACAACAGCTGAGCGTTGTGGCTCCTGCGATTATCCACCCTAATCTAGAACATACTGCGAACGGAAGATTTTCACCCCGTTTTATTACCTCTCCGTTTACAAGCGAAAAAAATACATTTACCCCAAATAGAATGTCTATGCTTTCTTTCTTAAAATAAGAGGGATCTGCTAACAATAAATCCTTATACTCATTAAAACATTTCACAGGCGTAGTTGAATTGGGCAATTCCCCACAAATTTTATCAATGACGTAAGCGGAGGTTACTATCTTAAATTCAGTGTCAAAATGAGAGGAAAATACTAACTCGACTGCTCCATTGCTTAGCGTATTATAACTTCCTAAACAGGAAACTGAAATTTGAGCAGGGTTAATTTTCAATCCCAATTGCTTGGCACATTCTTTCCTAATGAAATTTTTTTCTGAGCCCGTATCCAGCAAACATTTACAACTTATCCACTCATTTTTAGAATTTCTAATCTTAATTACAGCAGTGCATAAAAGAACAGATGAATTGCTATTATTCATACTAGTTCCCAATTGATTACCATATGAATTATTTGCACATACTATAGATGTAACTTCATTTTTGCGATTTAAATCTAAACTCGTTTCTACTGAACAAGGAATAAATTCTTTAGCACTTACAGAAGGAAACCTAGTTATCGACCTATTTTCATTTTCTTGATGTAACATACTGTGGTGCCTCTTCCCACATTTGAAACAAGTATTACCGCTTTTACATTTTCTAATTAGATGCACATTAGAGAGGCAATTAAAACACAGTTTATTTTGTTTTACGAAATCAAATCTTTGCGGTACGGATAGACTGCGAAATTTTACACACTTTGATAAGTAATGATTATCTTTACAATATGAACATACAGAAACCGCAACCAAAGCGTTAACTTTAGAACTTGTGGGCTTTTGTACTTTACCGACTGAACCCTTACTGTTTTGAATTGTTCTAGCGTAACTTTTTAGAAACTCTATTAAATCCCTAAGTTTCGGAATTTCAGAATTCTTTGACTGGCGTTCCCACCATAATTTAGTGGAAGTATCTAATTTTTGTAATATTAAATACAACATTAAGGTATCCCCAAATTTATCAACCGATTGACCCAGCGTTTCTAATGAACGAATTATTTCAATGACATTATCTACGAAAGTCAACAAAGCAGAAGCGGATTCATTTTGAATGCTTTGAAGATCCAAAAAGCGTTTAATGTGAGCAAAAGTTTGCTCTCTTGTATTTGAGTATCGTTCATCTAACAAATTATACGCAATTTTAAAATTACTATCAGATATTGGAATAGAATTTACAATTTTCGCAGCATCACCTTTTAACGAGGTTTTTAAATATTGAAGCTTTTGAGCATCAGATAGAGATTCATTTTTTGTTACTGTTGCATTAAAAAGATCTTTAAATGTTAGCCAGTCGATAATATTGCCACTGAAATTGGGCAAGGACAGTTTCGGCAGCTTTATTGTTTCACTTCCGTAATTTGTTTTATCTGCGCTACTTAAACTGGAGACGTTTAACTCTGGTTTCTTCTGCTCGTTCAGTTTTTTCTCAGCACGAAATTTAATTAGTATTACTTTTTCGTTATACGCAAAAACACTTTCTAACTCGCTATCTAATTCTTCAAGATTTTCAATTAGCGCTTCAACCTTATAGTCGATATCTTTCAATTCAGACTCTTTTTGCTTTAACAGTTCTAAATTTTCAGATATTTCTTCAAAGTTAACGTCTTGTTCTTTTAGATTGCCTTCAATTTTCTTTACGTAATTTGTCACTGCTCTTCTTACGATAGAACGTTTTGCTTTAACGCGTGTCAACTCAACTTCATTTTCCTTCGCGTCTTTAGACATTTTCTGGTTATTTAGCAGTCACTAATTTCAAACTTGAAATTGCTACTCACCTCCTTTCATGTAAAGCTTCGAATCGTAATGCGTAAGTTATTTCACTCCATGCGTCTTCAACTTGCGTTACATTTCTTCACGAGCCGTTCTTTTTAATATCCGGCTCGACTGACCATGTTCTTACCTCTAGGTAAGATTATCTTTTTCTATTAGCTGGTTTCTTGCGGTTGGCTCTACTCTGCAACCCAACACAACACAATCATTGAACTACAACAAAAGTGGACTGTATAACTTTTATTATGATTAATTTCATACACTTGAGAGCAGCATTCTTTCAGCCGCTCTGACCTTAAACTCCCTGAATTGGTTGCAGCCAGAGGTTTTTAACTAAACATAGGTGGCGCTTTAACATGCATGCACTTGAATAAATTGCACTGAACATCTAAAATCAAACCCTGGCTACTGTAAAATATATAAGTACTGCACTGAAACATTAACAGGCCTGAATTAATACTTCAAATGTTAATTCATAGAACTTTACCATTTTACAATAACAAAAAAAGTATTTATGATACACCACAATATATCACAATGTATCGAATTTTGAAAATGGCTTAAATTACCATGTGCGTGGATCTTCAAAGGTATGTATTTTTAAACTGGAATCAACTGCATGTTTAATTACTATAGTTAGATTTTTACCTGCCAGGTGAAACCCCAGAGTAAAATATTTTCGCTTTGCCACTTATTTCACTTCTATTTTATATGAAGAGTCGAACATTTTTTACTGCGCTGTTTCTACAACTTCTTCGTTTTTCATTTTTTGTATTTTTGCCTTCTAGTAACTTACTTTTGATTGATTGTACAAACATGAGTATATGATTTCCAATGGCAGTAAAATATTTATTTACCACTGCCCTAACTTCAACTTTTATCATTTTATTGATATTCGTAAGAAATCTAAAACACGTTTCTTCAAATATCTCTAAACCTCATTCTTTGTGGATAATGCCATTGACCCGTCCACGGCAGATTAGTGAAGGTTAGGAATTGAAAATAACGAAGGAACTACAACGCACTCTTACGGAGAAAAACGGTAGTTTTAAAAGATCAACTTACATTTGTTATCTCTCTATGGTACATTTCAGAGAACTATAAAAAAGTTTCAAAATATTTTATATTTCACTTAAGCTTTCCATGAGTTTGTTCAGTGCATTAAATAAATACTTTATTTTAGTTAGAAAAATGTTTCAAACTTATTTTTCAGCGGCCCTCAAGTAAATACTATACAACCTTGGATGTTCCTAAAGGATTTTTGAAAATTGCTTTTTCTTTCAAAATTTTTCAGGAAAAATGCTTTTTGCCACTTTTATTCTATTTGTTCACTAATTATTACTACGCCTAAACCTGTTTGTGTTCATTTTTTTTTTTTTTTTTTTTTTTTGTGATTTTTGTGCGTTTCTTTAATTTTTTTTATTTTGTGCGGTCTAAGATTATTTCAGACAGATTGGGACTCAACTGACTAACCTATTTTTAAAACGAGTGCTCAATAGTGTCATTTTGAGCGATTTTTTATGCGGTCCCTATCTACTGCACAAAAATAGGTTTGGGTGTATTTCATTTTTTTAAAAGACCGTTACCTTTTTCTTTCTGCTTTATTTCGTCTTTACTAGAATACAATTCAAAATCCCATTTCTGAAAAAAAGAGGGGGGCACGCACCCCTTGACGACAGCCCTAAGTGAGCAATAGAACGTGTACCTCATTCCGCCAAAATGTAGAAAACAAAGTCCCATTTCCCCTCAATGGTGAAGCAAAACAAGGCTATGCGTACTTTTTTAAAGCGAGTTTTACCTTTGGAATACTTCATCTTTTTATACTTTTAATTTTAAGCATAATGAATAAAATCCAAAAAATATACTAAAGCTACAATTTTGTTCTTTAAAGTACTCATCAAATATGCAGAGTTTAAAGATAAACATATTGTACCTCCCTCAGTTCTCCTATAATGCTTAGAATCGCTAAGAGAAATGTACACACGCTCAAAAAATTAGGCAGAAGATGCAAGCCACATTCCAGCTTCATTTCAAAAAGTTTTTGGGACTCGTGGTTCCAGATCAAAAATTTCATGAAACTTGAATCCTCGAAGCCTGGAAAACCTAGATATTTTCCCTTGTACCTAACTGGCGTTTTACTAAAGCATTTTTTACAGTATTATTTTTATTTAAAACCCAATAAAAGCAAATAGAAAACGAACTACAGAATAACAAATAGTTTTAGAGATTGATAAAAATCGAACTTTTTATTAAAACCTAATTATTTTCAACCTACAGGTATATTAATGCAACTTTTTTTCCCCATTGTAATACCCAGAATGTTCATGAGCAAACTCTGTCTGAAGTTCATTTTACAAAAAAAAGTGAAAAATACAAACCACGCCATAGTTTAATATTAAAAAAATGTTTTAGGGACCCATTTATGTAGACAAAGTTAAAAGGCCATCTGAATGTTTAATGTTTCCCAACTTATTCAACCACTAATTTATCCCTTCGTTCATTAATAATGTTTACACGCTGCTTAAAATCCTTTTATAATTGCAAAACATCTGATTTTTTGAAAAAAATATTTATTTTTTTTTCGCAAAAGGTAATTATCTTGCTTTGTATCTTACGATGATCATTAGCTGTATTCTGTATGTTAAAGTAGCAATCATTCTCCCCCACTCATTATGATGCTCTCATAACTTCATCCAATTTAAATTCTGAAAAATATCCCCTTCCATTCTATCCTAAGCCATAGATACTTGAAACCAGTTGAAAAAATGATTTTATGTTTTCCGTTACCATCGATTTTTGTGTGGTGAACCATGATGCATTTATTTATTTAATTTTAATCACACTCAGGATTATTCTATACAAATATTTTGAGCAAAGTGTTTTTATCCTCAATGCTACTTTAGACGATTATATACGTTTATCATTTACTGTTAGCTAAAAGTTTAAAATATTTGAACTCATTATTGATCTAGTTTCTTCATCTTAAGAAGCGGTTTCTCTGAAATTCAATCATTTTGTTAATTGTCGAAAAGTAAAAGATTGAACATGAAATCAATTAGGCAGTTTTCCTCATTCCATCATTTTTGCCTTAATAACAAATTGTTTATAAAATCATGTATCAATAACACATTCTCATATACGTAATAGCGAATTCACTGATCGAGTAACGCTCCTGACGTCATCAACAATGAAATTCGCGCCACGGCATGACAATTTGACAATATTTTTTAGTCATGTTTGGCATGCAGGGAAATGCTTTATTTAACGAGGATGAACTGCACATTGCTGGATTACTAATTTTACTGATTTAGGGACTTATTTAGGACTCATTTTAGGAGAATGAAGAAGCGAAAAATCGAGTAACGCTTCTGACGTCATCAACAATGAAATTTGCGCCACGGCATGACAATTTGATAATATTTTTTTGCTAATGTTTGGCATGCAGGGAAATGCTTTATTTTGACGAGGATGAACTGCACATTGCTGGATTACTTATTTTACTCATTTAGGGACTCATTTAGGACTCATTTCAGGAGAATGAAGAAACGAAAAAGTGGTCAACAATGAACACTCTCTACTGGAGTTTAGGGTTAATCTACTGGAGTTAGGGTTAAAATTACTTCGCTCAAATGCAGAAGCATTTTTTATCCGTCATACTTTGATGGGCGATTTTTTATTTTTATAGAAGGGCCGTTACATGGAAAACGGTCATTTTGTCTCGCACATAACGACTCATACATCTCATTAAAAATAATAATTTAAAAGAGTAACGCGCGAAAAAAAATTTGTTGCTTAACAAATTACAAACGCACGTGTGATTTTAAAGGTCATTACCAAAATTTTAAAGGATTAAAGGTCATTTTTTTATTCAGTCATTACCTTTTATAATTATTACTTTGTAATGAAATGTATGAACCCTCACGTATGAGACAAAGTGGCTACATTTTCGTGGAAAGGCCCAAAAACAAAACAAAAATTGAAAAAAAAAAAGCTTTTTTAACGCATCACTTGTCAGGTTAATTAAACATCGATTGCTAAATGCTTATTTATATAGCACGATTATTATTTACTTAAGGACTGGATTTTATGGTCACAACACTCACATATGTACCGTATTACGGTTAAGGAACTACTCGGGAATTTAGCGGTCAAAAATGCAAATATTTCTTACCCTGAACTTTGAATTCTACCGAAGTCCTTTGTCTAAATATATCAATTAAATTATCAAAATGGAGAAAAAACAATGCAAAGAAAGTAGGCCATTTTTGAATACATATTATAGAAGAGAAATACTAAAAAATAAGGGTATGGAATTTTGTTTAGAACAATTGAAGAGCTTTATGTTAAATAATTTCCTAACATTTTTTCGTTTCTACGCGAATTAATAAAAGTTGTAATAAGTTACTGAGTTTCGAAAGAAGAAAAAGAATTTAGGGAAGCCTTCATCAAGAGAATTATTTTTTACATTATTATTACGAGTACTTACTGACATTTTTATCAATTTATCTTGTAATTACAAGTATGCATGGCTTGAAGATTTTTGAAATATGTGACAAGAAATTAATTGTTACGGTTTGTTATGCGTAAATAAGGTATAATTTAATTAATATAGTGATTTGCTACTAATAGATCAGAATGCAGAAAACTGCGTAACTCTGCTCAGCTTTGAAATATTTTATATGTGTATGAACATATGCCTGCTTAAGAATAAAAATTACAAGGTAATTAAAAAACATTTTTTTTACAACCCATGTTTTTATCAGCAGTGTATAGTTTAAACAAACGACGCAAAAGAATATCTCGTGAAATAATTTCTAAATTTTTAATATGTTTTTTTTTTCGGAAATATGACAGACAAATCTTGATTACTACTTTCAGAAAATATTGAACGCTCAAAGGACGAATTAGTTGGAACAATCACTAAGGTTAAAAAATTAAAATTATCAAATTTAGTTGATCTCTTTTACATATTTGAAGTTGTAATTTGCATATTTTTTGCCTATGGATCCCTTTTCGCACATTAAATTTCAGGATTTATAAAATTTTCAAAACAATTTCGTTACAAAAAGTACTGATGCTTATGTTCTCCGAATAAATAATTAATTAATTAAATCTTTTTAAAAAATGTTTAAACGAGTTACCATACATAAAAACTAACTTTTTTAATTAACCAGATGGAAAAGCAAAAAATTCTAACATGATTTTTTCAAATTTATTCACGGATATTTATTTTCTTAAACTTATCTTTGAAGTTTTTATTGAAATATTTTACTTATACTTTGAATATTAAATGCGTTTGCTTTGAAAACACAAATAATACTCTAGTAAGTTTTTCAATTGACTTATTGGGACTAAAAATAGCTTACAGAAATAGCATTCTCGTAAAACTTGCTAACAGTTGAAGTACCTTTTGTGCTAAGCCCAATTTATATTCCTCGTAGAAATGTAATATTTTTTCACAGAAATATATAGTGTAAGTGTTATTTTAAATTTGCAAGTCGGTAAATATAAATAAAAAGAAACCAATTGAATTTGAACTATTTACAATTGCTGTGCACCTCTATCTTATTTTGACCATTTTTGCAATTTTAACTATTCATCTAGAACTAACGGTTGCGAAAATAGAAGCATTGCTGGTTAAAGGAAGACACGCAGTGTATATATGAGGTGTTTCGTTTTAACCTGCAAGACCCTTTTTTTTCGCCACCGTTGGTCATAGATGCATACTTCCGATTGCAAAACTGTTCAAAATCACATGAAGAAATTAAATATTAAAAGTTTGAAGTGAAAATAAAAATGAGTCAAAAATACAAAATTTAACTTTTCATATGGGGCCCAGATCCCCTAACTCATGTTAAGGGAAATAAACTCATTGAAAAATAATTTCAGCACAAAAAAATTGAAATTAGTACCACCAATATTCACCAAGATATGAAACGCAGCGTTTTGTGACTTACACCACTTTTCAATTTCCTTGTATAACACCTTTTGGGGGAAAATATAGTAGGTAACAAGTGTTTAAAATTACATGCGTGCATAGAGAGTGATTTTTCAAATTATTCGAGGTTTTGTAGTGTGTTATTATGTATAAATATAAATACTTTGTTTTTCTTTGACGACTTGTCATTCTTCTGAAAGAGCGATAAGTTCCAAACTCATCTTCGGTATGGCCCCTTAAAACTTTAAACTGGAATATCTCCTTAAATGTTGGTCGCACAAATCTGAAGTTTTTCGCGTTAGAAACAGTTTTCAATAGAGATTATTTCTCTAAATACTAATTAGGGGACCTAGGGCCCTTATAAAAAGTTCAATTTCGTATTATTTGACTCATTTTTAGTTTTGCTTCAAACTTTCAATACCTTAACTCTGCACATGATTTTGAACATTTTTGCAATTGGAAGTATACATCTGGTACTAACGGTTGCGAAAATAAAGGTCTTGCAGGTTAAAACGGAACACCATATATATATATATATATATATATATATATATATATATATATATATATATATATATATATATATACAGTCAAGCCCGCTTAATGAAATAGACAATTTGCCACGAAAAGGTATTCTAATTTGCGGAATATTCTCTTAACCGATGTACTAATAAGCGGGCCAGACTATATATATATATATATATATATATATATATATATATATATATATATATATATATATATATATATATATATATATTTAATACATTGCGGCAATAAACTTAATAAATTCAGTAAAAGTTTTTTATTTATATTTCTAGGCGATAGAGTAAGGAAAACTTGAAAGGTTTGGAAGCGGAATTCCTGTCAGATAATATGTAACGCAATCGATAGTGGCTTGAGAGAAAGTCCGGGCTGTTTTCTTCGGAAAAACCTACACTTTGTCTGACTCTGTATATGTTATTTATAGTAAAACATCATGTTTGAAAGCTGTTTGAAGAAAATGCTTTCTCTTTTTGATCCGGTTATTGCTTTTATCAACTTTACCAGCGGAATATTTTCCTCAGAAATATTAAATCTCCGTTTTAAGCTACATTATCTTCATCGAACCCGATTCCTTTTCTTCAACCAACTTTTGTTCAGGTTTTAAAATTTTCTGACAGACACATTTTGGCATGTGAAAAATAATGTGCAGTTTACTCTGTATAATTTTCTTTTTCAATTTTAAAATGTCATCTCTATTAAGATCTCTTTTTTACAAAACTAAATTTTGGTTACGGTTTACATGCAAATAAAGACTATATTTTAAGTTTTTAAAATTATAAATGGATATTCATTGCTCAACGCTCTATTTTTTATATTTTGAAACTAAATTTTCAGTTTTCTAATAGCAAATACTAACTAATCAGAATGTTCTAAAAATTAGGCTAATCTAGGGTTCAGAATCTAACACATCGCTTATTGTGGATTCAATTGACTCCAAATTTGTACATTCATCAAATGACTTACAAAAATGTGAAAAAAATAATCATTCCATGTAAAAATTTTCATTTGAATTATGCTTGGAAGCAGTCTAACGAAAAATGTTGAATTTGACTTATTAGGAACAATGAACTTAAATGAGGTCTGCTCTGAAAAGAACAATCAAGCTTTTTTTTTTAATGAAAAAATATTTATGGTCCAAATAAAAAAATATTAAACCACATTTGATAAAACAAAAAACACTCAAAAACCACACAATTACTTTAAAGCAAAAGGAAAAAGTCAATCGTCAGACCAACGATAAGTCGTTATTTTCTGTTGTTTGGCCACCCCTGCGCACAGTTGATGCATATATGTGCCGCACATACATCATTGGATCATATCTCCCACCCAGCCCTACGACGTCTTAATAGGGACACTGGAGTCCTAATGACGCCAATCATGGCCTTATTCGGCTACAGTCTGCTGTCTAGGGTTATCAAACCACTAGAAAAAATGTGGTTCACAGCAACATTTTTCTTCTTGAATTCTTTATGTGCAAAAATAAAGTTTTCTAGAACAATTGAGGTAGTGAGAAACAAAGAGATGCAAATGGCAAAATTAAAAATTCGGAGATAACCAGTAAAATTGGTAGGTGAACCTCTCCTCTGTCTTGGGGCAAGAGATGGTACTAGTAGCCCTAGTAGATGCTGCTGTATAGCATGATTTAGAGGAAAATTTCAATGAAAGCTTACCTAGGATCTGATCTTTAAACGCGTTTTACTCGAAACTTAAACTAGTCCACTTGCATCCCTTTGCTTCTCACTGCCTCAATTAAGATATTCGTATACTAGTAAACTACAGTGCAAAACAAAATTTACTGTAAAATAAGATCAGAAAATTTTGATAACATTATTTTGTAGTAACGGTGGCTACACTTTTGCTTCTTGATAATAAACTGCTTTTTAATGACGCTTTATCTTCAGCTAGTCTTTCTGATGACGTTAAAATCCCGGTCCAGCGAATTTGTGCTATCCTACATTGGTAAATGGGATGTTGGTCTTATTGCTCTACATGGACAAATTTTGCGCACCCACTTTATAATCATTTCATAGAAAATAAACAATTCGGTTCAACTGACGTGCAAATTTTACTTAGCATTATATGGTTCGGAAATAATCTTTGATTACAATAAAGTTGAAGGACATTACCTTAATAATCCTCATTAATTAGGACTAATCTTAAACAAAGTATGTATAAAAAAAGGTCATTTTTTAAGAGTTTTTCTACAAACGGTTATCGGCTTTGTCAACTAAAGCAACTCAAATGCTTTCTCCGAATCGTCAAATCCCAAATCTTAACTAATTATCTTTGTTCAATCTGTTCCACTTTCTTTTAGCGAATTTCGGCCAGATTTTTCAAATTCCCTCTAAAACTTTATGTTTTTATATTTCAGTGTAAAACTTTTCTTTTCAAATCGTGTTTTGTCCTTCAAGAAAGGCCAACGTACTTACTAGCAGGAGAATCGTAAAATTCCGAAGTTCTCCCCGATCCATTAGCAAGATTAAAGCAGAACATTTATTTCACGGAATTCTTTCATCTTTCTCTTAAGGGATTATCTTTTACAGATACATTGTTTTGGGCATGCTTCTCCAGAATTTCCAAGTATTTTAATTAAAATCTGAAGATTTTTTTTTTTTTCGAACTTTTCTGAATGGCATTTTGAGAACTCATTAAGGTTTAACGTAAAAATTTATATGAAAGATAGCGAACTATCTACTACTCTTAGCTTCCATGTCTAAAAGCTATCACCATAAAAACGACAGCATATTATAACAAGAATTCATGCACAAATAATTCAATCTGTTTTGTTATTTATCGGGGTTTTTTTACGAAAAATATTTTATGGAATATTCTTTTTTAAGTTTTTATCTTTAGTTTTAAGTATTTCAGTTGATTTATTTTTATGAAAAAAGCCATTCTTCTTCGAAGATCTTTTTTTAATTTTTCGATAAATGTTTTTCGAATCATTTGAAAAAGTAAATATGGTAGTATTTTTAAAATTCACATCAATGAAAATTGCCTTTTTCTTGCAAAGAATTAACCATTCGTGCCATTAATTCCCTAAAATAAATAAAATCTTTGTTCACATTTTTCCCGACACACTGTCGTAGTTAACACTTCAGAAACTACTTTCAAAATATCATTTACCGGATAGATATTATCTTTTTTGTTGTACCTATCTACTTTCATGCTTAGTTATTTATTTTTTCCGCACATTAATTCAAGGAAAAGAAAGTGAACACAAAAAAAAATCGTTCTGCGCTAGTATGTATGTGTATATTAAAAGTGTTATGTGCAATTTGGAAAAACATATCAAGAGAGCTGAATTGTTAATACGAAATGTGTATTTATGTCATAAAGACGCGCAGTATTGTGCAGTGCTAAATGAAAACATATATGAAGATGATTTGTGTCAGATGTACTGTTATGAAAAATATTTCCGCAAAAGTCGAAAGTTTCTAATTATGATCAAGATTAAAAATTAGTAATTTTGTAACATACTTAGTAGAATGTATTGTTGGTTTTATTACGTCACTTGATAACTTATGTAAATACTTTTTGTTTTGCTTAGACAAATGTAAAATTCTTTGGTACCTTTACAAATAATTTATAATGTTATGACATTTCTTCAAAAAAATGTTTAACGATTTATTACGAACCTGTTTTTTAACGGTAAAATGAAATTTTGAAGAAATTATTATAGCAACTATGACCTTTTGAAACAAATAATTCAGTTTTATTTTGTCCGTTAAAGGATCTAGTTGCTCCCAGAACTTAGTTTGTTCCCCAATTCGTTACTTTTTTTTCCCAATTTGTTACTTGTTTTTTTCCGTCATTTGTTACTTCTCTAGCCGTATTTGAATATTCGTGCCTTTCATTACCTTCATCATTATTATTGTGCTTTATTTCTCCATTATGTCCGACTTATTATAACATAGCTACACCGTTCAATATATGTATATATATTTGGTAAAATTATCCTTATGTTTAATTTACTGTATTTGTACTTATTAATTTACTGTACTTGTTTTACTCACTTGAGGGGAGTCAGTACCCTAAATACTTTTAAAAATTTGATTTCTTCATTTTTATATGTTTTGAAACTCCATTTCAATACCTTTTTAATGATACAAATTTCTTGATCGTGCTCATATTAGAAGTAAGTTAAAATAAGCTTTAAAAAAATTTAAACGTATTTTGATAAGGTATGATTTTCCCCTTTAAAATGCAATATCTCGAAATGGTATTTTTGAAACTAAATGTTCCTTTCTCTCAGAAACTAAATTGTGTTAGGCTTGGAAATGTTTACCACCTATTCCATACATCCAATTGCATATACTGAAGTAAAATATTTCTCATATTCCAAAAAAAATTTTTATAGAGCTGATTTCGTGTTACAAAATGGCATTTTTTGAAAAAAATACAGTGACTTACGCATTAGAACTTTTTTTTTAAAAAAACTAAGCTTCCTTTCTGTAAAATGTTACTTCAGTATAGAGAAAACAGTCTACTTAAGGTACAGAAAAAATTTCATAAATGTATCTTAAATAGATTTTCAGAAAAAGGTATATGAACCTGCGCAAATTAACATTGACGGTATAGGGGGTACTGACTCCCCTTGATAGCTTCTTGATCATAATTCTTTTAATTGTCAGTTGTGAGGTATGCACCGCTTACCCAGTTTTACGAAAGAGCTTTAGAGTTCGTAAGGTCGACAGGAGCAGTAATTCTATTTATTAGGACAAATTCAATTATTTGTTTTCATTTGAAAAAGCTGAAACATCTTGAAACTTTCAATAGAGCTACCTTCTTCCTTTAGAGAATTTTGACCAAAGCAGAATAAAATGTTACCTCCATATTATTTTACGAATGATCGGAATTTCATCCTAAAGTTTCATTATTTTCTCTTCATTCAATAACATTTTCGTTTGACATAATTTACATTTTCAGAGCTATTAGTGAATATTTC
Organism: Uloborus diversus; assembly: GCF_026930045.1. Lineage (NCBI taxonomy): Eukaryota > Metazoa > Arthropoda > Arachnida > Araneae > Uloboridae > Uloborus > Uloborus diversus. The sequence goes on along the minus strand of NC_072733.1, from coordinate 200,206,084 downwards.
AGTTAGACACAAAGCATAAATCAATATTTTGAAGTTATTTATTAATGCTATTGATAGTACACGACTTTTGCTACATATTTGATTAATTTCAAGCAAGATTTATTTAAAAAATGCAAGTGCAACTTAATGGCTACTACTTGTATATGTTTTAACGGCTACAACTTGTATATCTTTTACTAAGACAGCCTGTGAACGGAATTTGCTCTAACGAACAATTATAGAGCAACGATTTTTTCTTAATCGATATTATCACTCAACTTTGAGTGTTCTAGTTCTGATTCCCATTGATATACAGCTTTTTTATAAGTTGACATAGAATTGATAATTTTACAAACACTATATTTTTACAGTATACACTAATGTTTCAATTTCACAGATTTTCACACAGCAACTTTTCTTTGGCTTTATTGATAGTTTGAGCTTGGAGTTAGAATGGAACTCTAGTCACATGACTTCTTTTTACTCCAATTTAATGATAATAGTGCCTCGGAGTAAGCAAAGAAACACTTTAAATATTTTCACCCCAAGTTTGTTGCGAACCGAAGCGAAAAAAAAAAAACATTTTATACTGATAAATTTCCCCAATATTGGCAGTTTTAATGTGATTCAATGGTTAACTCTCTAAATATGGCCAAATTGAAACCAGATTTAATAAATAAATAAATAAATAACGTCAAATTTGTCGTCAAGTTGGTGACAAAAGCTTCACGATATATTGCCAAGTGTTTGCCAAATTATAACACCACTTGAGTTTGCATTGACATTAACGATGAGACCCGAAAATGGTGTAACAGACCCCCCTTTGGAACACCTGAATGCAACCAAAAAAGGAGGTGCACAACTAGACCCCACTAGAAGTTTACGTAAAAAATTTCAGCTTTCTAGGACATACCGTTCTTGCGTTATGCGAGATACATACACACATAAACACATACATACTTACATACGGAAGTCACGAGGAAATTTGTTGTAATTACCTCGGGAATTGTCAAAATGAATATTTCGGGTGTCTATACGTTCTTAGGCATATATCTACGTGTAGACGGGTTGAAAAAAAAAAACTCAATATTCATTTTACGTGAGTGAAAATTTTTTCGCGAATACAATACTTCCTTTTTTGTAAAAGGAAGTAAAAAACCTTTTTTTTTCTGTTACATGAAAAAAAAACCCAGATGTTAATGTAAAATGATGCGCTGAATTCAAATATGCAAACAGTTTTTCTCCATCACTCACAGATTTTTTGTAACACGAGACAGAAGTTTGAAAGAAATGTGCATATTCACATGCATGACTAATAGTAAAATAATGATCAAAAACTTAGCTATTGCACTTTTCTTTCTGTATTTGGCATCAGAAACATTCCTCTTAAGCGTCTAGCATTAATCAGCAAAAGTTTATCTACTTGATCAATGGGGGCCCCTTTAAAGATGCGTTTTTTAGCTATAGAAATTCTGGTTTTGAGTATTCAAATTCAGCACCAGTGTTACAAATTCTTAACGAAGTTTTTAAAATGGCCCAACCTAATATGAAAGGCCAGTAGAATAAAAGGTCCAGCCTTTTTTTTTTTAATTCTTCTTGCCTTTGCTATCCCATTCACATAGGAGAAACTAGCATTGTGTTAATAAAATTTAGCAGTTAATAAAATTTGTTTAATTTAAATTTAGGCCAGAAATAATTGTCCTATAATATGTGTTGTAGTAAATTTTATCTATAAAAGATTTACAAATCTCCATCTGTTTTCTTCATTTTGACTGAATATGCTAGTGATACCGAAGGCAACGTGTTTCAATCATGCTTTTAAACTATTTTGAAAGAAGTAATAACAAGTCTCATCTGTTTGATATTAAAATACAAACATATCCATTACAGATTCAATACTATTAGCAGTATACTTAAGCATTTTCCTTAGAATAAAATCTATGAATTTTTATGTTGCTTTCAAATATAAAATTAGAGAAATTTCTTCTATTCAGGTAGCGTATAACACAAAAATGGGATACCATTAAGATTGACTACCATGGTACGACTGCAGTACCAGCACACCTGACTATCTTTTTCCACACTACTTCATTATCGTATTTAGTATCGTATCGATTTTGAGATGAGTTTCTATCATTACGTAATGTAGGAAAAAAAACATGGAAAAAATAAATCACTTAAAATCTATAATTACACAAAAACTGTAGGTGATGGAAAAAGTCGAAGTGGGTATTTGAAATCAGCGTCATAAATTACTCTAGAAACACTGTAAATGCTTCATGTAACAAAACCTTTGTTTACCAATGTTTTTAAAGAATAAGTAACTCACATTAGAGAACAGTAAGGAGCAAATACAACAAAACTTATGTCAATATTTTGCAATTTCACATATCTGCCAACTATTGATGAAATTTGCTTTTCTGTCAAATATTTTGAACAGTAATACCAAATGCAATACAGAACAACGTAGTTACATCCGTAGAATGCAGCTTCACCCTTATTTAAGGCTCATTAAACTGAAATAGCTATAATGTGAATATGAATTAGTTTTATGGGAATTAAAAATTTGAAATCAAGAATAGCACCCATGCTTTAGGTTTTTTTTTTTTCTTCTCATTTCTATGATCTACAGTTGATTACTCCAAATTTCTAAAAAATATAATTTTGCATAAATTTTGTGCTTTTATTCATACTAAACATCGTTCAAAAATCTCAATAATAAATCGTTATGTTTAAAAAATTATAATATAATACATGAAGCAATCATGTAAAAGCAATTAGTCATATCGTAAGTTATGTGCGCAGAGTTTTAATATTATATAAAAAACTGAAAAAATTGTACTAATCAGAAAACATGACAAAATGAAAATGATAAACTTATTCTTAATGAATTCATTGAAATACCTTTGGTATGAGAAGTTACATATTGTTTAAAGAGTAATCATCCTCTAATTACCATATCTAATAGCTTTAAGTTGAATGATATTCCAAAAATATACAGAATTGATAACAAGTAAAGAATATCCAATCCAAAATATATTGCCAAAAAAAATCAATAAAACTTTGTATTTTTACGTATGAAAAAATCAAACAATAATATTTATTACAATTGACAAGATTTTTTTTTTTTGATAATTTTGTTTTGTTTGCTCAAAAACTTAGGTTTCATGAAATTCATTTCTCACGATTGATAAAAATCGTTCTCAGAAGTTGCAGTAAATATTACTAAAAGCATTCTTTTTTCAAGCACTAACAATAAATCATGTAATTAACTATCTACCAATAACGAAGCGAATAAAACGAATGAACGCTACCCTCAGTATAATGAAAACAATAAGCAGTCATTACTGCTGAATATCTATTGTTGCTATAACAATTACTATTTTACTAATAAATTTAGTCAACTTTAATTCATACAAGCTGTTCTTATTTTTCAAAAAACAATGGGTAGTTCTTTTAATTAGTTGCAGTTTTCACAAGCTAAAATATTTACTTCTTTTGATTTCATATTATATTTATGAAGATGACTTGCTACAGACTCATGTTTCTAACAGTGGATTTACTTTGGCCAATAATATTTTTTTAGGCAATTTAAGCAATGAGAAAGTAAATTAAAAAAAAAAAAACATATTTATGTATAAAAGTAACATTTTAACTATGTGTGTAAAGCTTTAAATCCATTTATAGATCAAAAAATTATGATATACAAAACATTCTTTAAAACTTAACGTGTGCTCTCCTTTGCACCTCGACCTTATTCGTAAGATAGTATATTGACATTGTATCTTTTAAATTACTCAAGTTGATCAGGTTAAAAATTTAAAATACAGTCCCATCTTATACATGACTTAAAATCTTATAGAGAGAAAAACCTTCCAACTGAATCGTCTTTTGTAAGAATTGTCGATGCAAAAGAATGATTTTAGAATAAAAGAATACAGTAAAAGAGGTTGAGTAAAGAGAACGATTTTCCATAGAAGATCGATTGCTCTTCGAACTTTAAAAAAAAAAAAATGGCGAAGAATAGAGCCCCTTGGGGTACCAGTTGGAGCACATAAATTATAACATTCTAAGACATTTAAAGAAACAAAATCATCTTTTAGGAGGCTGAAAATCATTTAGAGGGAAAAACAAGCAGAGGTACTGTATGATAATTTTCTGTGAAATCATTAAAATAAGTCTGAAGGCTCTTTAACAAAAAGTATTTTGCTTATAATTTTTTCGTAGCTTTAAAAAACTATACCGGCTAAATTAAACTGAAACGTAATTCATTCGTTTCTTAATTAAAAGTGTTTTTTTTCTTCTAAAAATATGTTTTAAGTTTTTGTGCAAAAATATATTTTGCGACACTGTTTTTCGTTAAAAAAGATAAAGGTTGATCAAAATAACTATCCATTCCCATGAAATAACTAATGTATTCATTTTTTTCACAAATGCTTGAAGAAAGAGTCTCCTTAGAGGAAAGAAAAGCTATCGCTTTCGGGACTAATAAGTGATAGAACATTTTGCTTACAGAAACTTAATGTAGAACTTTAATTCCTTTAACTATTTTTCAGATCACCAGATGTCGCCTTAAGCGTCTTTAATAAACGCACTCATATCATATTAATTGTAACACTAGCGAATCGAACTGCGCAGTACTCTCCAGTCAGCCATTATCTATACAACATGTTCCGTTCTACGCACTACCAAAGGTAGGCGATTATGTATTATATATTTTAGTTCATAATGTTTTTTCATATGCAAATATATTCATCACATTGTATATAATCATTGCTTTCATTAAATATATGGATCGAACTTGCGCCTGGTTATTAAAAATAACAATAAGTGGTAAACAATGTGCGTCAGCTGCACCAGCACGGAAAACAGCTATCAATCTAACGCATCCACCAGATTTAGCTCTCCGTGACTTCTTAGCTTGGGCTAACATCGAATCTCAGGTTAAAAGTCCCAAGTCTGCATTAACTGAGTGCAATGATTGCGGAAGCAGCTAGCAGCATCAGAGCTGATCAACTAAAAGATATGTCGCGTTTCATGTCGAAACGTTAGATTCAGTGCGTTGACATGCAGAGCGGACACGTTGAACGTCGTTGAATTTTTATTTACATACTAGAAAACCGGGTGAAAACTGCTTCTACATTTTAACGAAGCAGTTGCCTGTTTCGTGAAATTTTGATAGTTGAAATTTTAACCTTAACTCCAATGGATTTACCCTAAGCTCCAGCGTTCATTGTTAACCACTTTTTCGTTTCTTCATTCGCCCGAAATGAATCTTACCAGTAAAACAGTTAAGTTGCCGGATCCAGTTCAGTCTTGTCACAACAAAGCATTTTCCTGCGTAAAACATTACCAAAACATATTATCAAATTATCAAGGCGCGAGTTTCATTGTTGATGACGTCAGGAGCGTTACTCGATCATTGGCTACTTTATATATGACGATGAAGCAGGGATAAAAAAAGATATGTAAATGGTCATATTCAAATTTTGAATAAAACGCGTGCGAAAATTCGGTCCTAGGTAGGCTTTCACTGAAAAGATTTTCTAAATCACGCTGTATAACAGCACCTACCAGGGTTACTAGAACTATATCTTGCCCCAAAACAGAGGATAGGTTCGCCTACCATTTGTAACGGTCATCTCCAAGTTTTTAATTTTGGCACTTACATCCCATTGAATCTCATGGCCTGGTATGTTCCTTGTTCAATACATGTATGGTAACATGGGGCAAAGTGAAATGGCGGTTCAAAGTGAAATAGTAAAATATTTACTCTGCTCTTAGTTCCACCTATCTGGTAATATTTTAAGTTTGTAGTACCATATGTAGTCTATTCCAGTCAGGAAAAAAAATACCGCCGAAGATTAAAGCATATGACAATACAGGCAATTTTCAAAAATGTATACTCATATCGTAATGTTTTGTCGTAAGTCAAAAAATATTTTTGCTACTATAAAATCATAAAGTTCGTGTTATTAACATTTTAAATATTAATTGAGCCTTCTCATACTCAATGCAGTATTAATTTAGCTAATATTAAGCTTATTAGTACTTTAAATAAATTGTACAATTAGTGAAGCTCATGCGGGGCAAAGTGAAATAGTTTGTTTCCTTTGCTTACTCAATCATTTAATATAAATCACTTACGTTTTTATTTATTAATTAATTAATTACATTCTTTTATTTATTAATTCACTTATTTATTCATTCATTCATTTTCGCATTCATTCATTATTTCAGCCGCTCATTTATTTTTTTCTTATATATTACTTGATTTATTCATTTAATTATTTTTTATTGTTTCGTTATATTTTCATTAATTCATTTAACCTTTTAGTTATTTATTCTTTTGACAGAAAATATGTTTTATAATCGAATAGAAAATATTTCACTAGGAAATTATTTTAATTTTCACTTTGCCCCATGAAAAAAAGGTGGACATTTTCCACTTTTTTTTTTTTTTTTTTTTTTTTTTTTTTTGAAGACTCAAATTTACTACCATAAATAAAAAATATTGTTTCAACGCAAATTTTAGTATAAAATACAATGTTCCTTCTTTATGTACTGTAATTTTCAGAACAAATTTCCGATTTGCTCCTTTTAAAAAAAGTCCGTCATCTTAGGAATTTTGCCCCACATTTACATTCTTAATTTATTAAAAATGCTGATTATAAAAATAGATTTTTAGTTTTGAAAACTCTGTAGTGAAAAAGTTTTACTTCATATGTTATCCATACATCTCACACCAAATAGGGAAGTTTTCGATTTTTCAATTTTATTTTTATATGATAGAGTAACATGTATGAACATCATAGGTGAAAAAAATTTTGCGATACGATAAGTAGTTTTTTTTAAATTAATTTTTAAAGTTCAAGCGCCTGTGACGTCAGATGGCATAAGAAGTGACGTCCGATAGGAGAGAAACGGTAGCGAACCGGTTCCCATGTCATGGGAGAAATCGAAGTACGTGCATTCGACTTCGAAGATGAAACGTAAAAGGCTTATCTCCTCGCGTTTCTGGAACATTAAACCTCTCATCCTCTCGGAAATATTCGAATATCACCATTAATATTATTTGAGGAAGATTATTTAGATTGTGCTTTAACGAATCCGGTCTCCATAGTGTGTTCAAAAGGATTATTGAATTTCTAAAAAATAAAAATATCAGCGCTCTCAAAATGTCCCTAGCGAAAACAAGGGATCTTCGGCGGAAGGCTGCCCATTCGCGCCCTGTGACGTAGGCTCGTGACGTTTCAGAAGAGCGCACTTTTGCGCGTGGATTTTTAAAAATTCATTAAAAATCAACCACGGCGTTTTAAAATTCGGCGATGGTGAATTTTTTAGATTTGAGGGTCAATTAACAATATGCAATAGCCAAAATATGAACATTTAATAGGTTGCAACTTCCCTATTGGAATAACTTTTCGCATTATTCAAGTAGTCACTGGACACAAGACGACGTGATATGGAAAAGGTGCAAAATGCTAAATTGTAAAGTTTTGTGCAGGTACTCTGTAATCACTGTAATAACACACATTTTCAATGGGAGCATTATTGGTTAAACCTTTGTCATAATTTTTCTTTAAACTGTCTTCCGGTCAATAAATTAAGTTATTTGTTACATATTTGGGAATTAATAACATACTCTACGAGAAACGTATGTAGTAATAAGAATCCTTTTGTAATAGCAGAGTTATGTATTGGCTTCCCTATTGAAATTACACACAGATAAAGTGTTTATGCAATATTTATAAATTCAAGTAATGAAGGTGTATTTATCTTCATATTTCATTTTTAAAATTCAAGTAACTAACCTTTTGTGCCCCATAAAATACAAACAAGGCATACTGATGTGAGTGTAAACCGATCAAATTATATTTTCCCATATATTAACGGAGAAAAAAATGAAAAAAAAAACGAAGAAAGGACAGTCAGGCTGCTCAAAACTAGAGCGTGAGAAGGGGAATTATTCTGTATGTTCAAAAAACGCTACACTGAATCAGAAAAGGTTCTTCCCTTACTCATGTTTTTATACTTTTTCTGTAAACTCAATTAAAATACTCTTTTTTTTAAATCAGACGTGGAGAGAAAAAAGAAAAAGAAAAAAAAATAGAAACTGAAAAAATATATTTAAATACATTAAACTACGGATAATTAAAATATTTTCGGTATTCTTTTTTTTTTTTCCTTTTTTGCACTTGTGCGTTTCTTTTCTTTGTTATTGACTAATGTAATAACCATTTCATCATTTATTATTAACACCATTATATTAGACATTAAAAACTCTGAATGCTTGGCAAAAATTCGAACATTATTTTGACAGCGAAAGAAAATCAAACTTTTGTTTACTATATGTTGTTAAAAATTCTCCTTTAACATTATTTCGTATTTTCCCTTTTATAATGCATTTTTTCCCTCTTGAGTACTTTTGAAGTTCAATTTAAGCAACAAGAACGAAAACGTAATTGTTTTATTCATCCAGAGGTTTTTTTTTTTTTTTTTTTTTTTTTGTCTCATTTCGTTAAAAAATATCCGTAACGTTTATAACTCTATAATACGTGACTACATTAATTGCATTCAGTCTTTGCTGGATACTTGTGTAAGATTGTGAAATCTTTCAGATGTAGGTTAGGGTGCGCGTCAATTTTGAATATGCTTAAAGTTTAAATTATTTTTTGAAATGATTATATGGTGTTGTAGAAATAAATAAATTTATTTGTTATAACTTACTTAAATACATTTAAACTAAAGTCTGGATTCTTATTCAATTCCAAAAATGTTCTTTTTCAGATTTGTTCCTCGAGTTCAGATGTCCAAACGACGTTTAGCACTAAAAGAAGACCTTTACTAAACATTGAAGCATTAATCAAATATCCATTTGAGTATCGCAATGAAAGGAAAGGACAAGAAAAACATGTATAAAATCTGAAAAATGAAAAAATGTATCATATAAGTAAATAACTGAAGACAAGGATTTTAATGGTATAAAAAATTATGATGCATGTGGTGGGATAATCGACAATGACTTTAAGAAGGGAATACCGATGCAATAATAAATGATAGTTGTGGTGTCATATAACCACACATGTCAGAAGTCAGCCTTCAATGATCGTAAGACTACAAATCCTATAGTAAGAGAAAGCTAAAATCCATAGATTAAATGCTGATCTAATGATAAGTGTTTAATTTTTTCAGTGGGATCAAGTATCCACCATGAAGAGATTATGTATCCCTTGATGTGGGGATGCACGATCCTCCTATAAAGAATTTAAAAAAATATTTTACAAAAATTATCTGTTTTATTTCAACTAAAAACAAATACACCCAAACCTGTTTTTATGCGGTGGATAGGGACAGTATAAAAAATCGCATAAAAAAATGTTTGAAACTTCAGGAGTAGCTTTAAAAAGTTGTTTTCGCAAAGTAATTTTTTTTTATACGGTGGATAGGAACCGCATAAAAATGTCTTACGTAGAAAATAACCTAAAAACTTACAAATTGTAATCTTTAAACGAAATTAAAATAAACCAAGTGGATAATTTTTGTCGAGTACCCCGAAAATTTCCCGAATAAGGAAAATTTTGGGAGGTCACAGTGACTTTCCATCGGTGTGCCCATGTCGTCATTAATACTACCTCGAAATCGTTTTAAAAATAATTTTGAAAATCAAATCAGAATCTGATTTAAATTTTAATTTACCACACAAAAAAAATCGCACCAAAAACATCGCACCAAAAAAATTGCACCAAAAATCGCACAAAAAAATTAGCGTAAAAAAAAGATTGCATAAAAACAGGTTTGGGTGTACTGTCAGAAAGAGGGGAAATTTTCCATTGTTCACGAAAAAAGATTTAAAAAACTCAATTTTCATTAGAGAAAAAATTGTCAAGTATCCTCTGTCTCCCATACTTGTATTTAATTTTTTTACACTAACACTAAAATTGGAAAAACAAATCAAGTTAATTAGTTAACAAAAATTAAATAGGTTAACTTGGGGCAAAGTGAAACGGTGAAATATTTATTATGCTTTTCGCACCACTTATCTGATAATATTATACGAGTATTGTATTACTTGTAGAGTATTTCAGTCAGGGAAAAATTAATCATTTTGAAAATGGTAGATTATTTTAAGTATTTCACTTTGCCCGACATTCCACTACTACGGTGATAAAGAACTTAAGTTCATATCCTGGTGGAAATAGATTTTTGTAAGAGTAAGGATTAAATTTTGTAAAAAAAAGCAGAAGTTCTTTCAAAACAGGGTAGACAATTTTTTTTTTTTTTTTGGTCCTTGATCTCTGAAAACTGTCTAAATTTCCTAACTAATGACACGCAATTCAACTCCAAACTTCTTGCCGTTTAAAAGTTTTAAAGTTAAATCAAAATTTTTAGCAGAAAGTTTTCAGCTATTTTAGGGCTTCCTAAAATATTGTTCGCTGAAAACCGATTGAGAAAACTAAGAATAACTTTTCCTCATGTTTTATATTTATCAATCTTTACGAAAAACTATTAATATTTAATAGCATATTTTATGAAACAGTTGCGTAAGTTATCAATCAGTTACGTGAGGTATATTTTCCTTTTCCCCAAAATAAAAGTTCTCCCGTTTTCACTTGTACGATATCCAGTTCACCAGACAGCACTCTCTCTACTAGGGCTTCTTAGAAACAAAACCTTCAGAGACAACGTCTGTAATAGAATCTAACTATTAAAAATAATATTACATCACTGTTCATAACTTTTGTCTATTGTTTGATAATTATTTTCATTCACGGAAACTATTGTTCAGTATTTATATCGACTCTTTTTTTTTTCGCTATTGGACACCCTCTGATTCAATATTTAAAAATATGTATGCCCTTTCTACATCTTTTATTTTTTTTTAAACTAAAAGCTATTTTATTTAATACAATTCATTAAAATGTGTACATTTTTTACGTGGTACATAATTAAATTTAATTATTTGCTGATTGAAAAGGACAATACCGTTGTGTTACCAGCCAGTGTACACAACTGGTCATCAAAAGTGCAACACCGGAAATATACAGTTGTAGTCAGTTGTGACTCTGAATAGGAATAGGAATAAGCTGTTCAGATACAGCTGTTCACGAAGTTTAACTACGATGCCACAGATCATCAACAGTTGTGAATGGCTTTTTGTGAAGGGCCAGTTGTTCTGTAACCTCTGAAAAGACAGTTTTTATTGGTGACATCTGGTAAGGAAGGTAATTACCATCCCTCCATCTTCCCATCTCAAATAATGGTTGCAGCCACGATCCTTATGCTACAGAAATGTAACAATCACTGTTAAAAGAGTCGGCAAGAGGCGTCCGAAACATGTATCCAGTTTCCCACCACTTAAGGCTATGGGCCAGAATGACGATATCAAATGCACACTAGCAATGTACGTTCTCCATGCCGCTACCAATCACAGATGAGACCATAATATTTGCTAATAATAAAGCTGAAAGTCTCTGTCTGGATCTCTCTGTGTCTGGATGTTTGGATATCTCTCTGTCAGGATCTCTGTGACTCCCATAGAGCCTAGATCGTTTTCATGAAATTTGGCACAAAATTAGTTTGTAGCAAGGAATTGTGCAACTCGAAGCAATTTTTCGAAAATTCGATTTTGTACTTTATCTATTCTAATTTTAAGAACATTTTATCGGGAAAATTATCATAACGCAGACGAGTAAATTACCAAATTATTATAACGTGGAACCGTTACATGGACGAGCCATTTAACATAGCAAATTGGTGAGAAATTCATCATCCATTATTTATAAAGATACAGGCTAACCAAATGACCTTTTAATTTTCTACTACGGGCAAAGCCGTGCAGGTACCACTAGTAATGTTGTATAAAAGAACCTGGATTCATCTAAAAACACGACATCAGAACATTCCAGCATCGAGGTTTGTCACTGATCATTCAATTGGGGGTTCTCTAGTCTGGGATGAACCAGCAAATGTAGTCGAAGCTTTGGTCATCGTGCCGGTAGTTCATGCTGCTGTAAATGTTTTCTAACTTTCAATAGAGACAATGGTTACTTATCATATTACCTCCTTTCTTGACGTTCATGACGTGAATAGGATCCAATAAGAACGTGCGGGAAAGATGTCCCACGTCTCGACTGTTAATGACACTGGTCCTCTGAATTGCCACACGGCGTTCTGAATGTCCCTCTTTACATTTTGGAGCGTTTTCCATTACATCTAGCATTATGGATTCATTTAGTATCAAAACAAGCTCCGTGATTTTTTTTGAAACATTTTTCCTCTCTTAATTTAATACTTCTTGGTCAATACTATAACGCTGCAAAGTGATTTAGAATGAATCCCTCTCGATCAGATCCAAAAATGCTGCCAAAAGTGGGAGTTATTTCAAAACCAACTAAACCCATACTTTTGTTGAACGGTCACTGTAAAAAGTCACGGGTAGCATTAGGAACATTGTTGTAATTAATTGCTTCATAAGCTAACATTTTAGATTTTACTGGGTAATACATGGCCTTAAACGATCATACCACATGAGTTTGATAGCAATTTGAGAATAAAACTTAAAATAGGAAAAACCTATTAATTTCGCTACTAGTTCAAACCAAATTATTTTTTAAAAGGAAGTAACGCATTGTTATTTCGCCAAAAATTTCAGAGAACAGCTCACACGTGTTTCAGGGGTGAAAGGAACTCTTTTCTCAATGCAAAATAATTATGGGTTACGAATAGACAGGACGTTTTTAAAAGGAAAGCAGATATGAAGTCGCAGATAAAAAATATTGTGAAAATTTGAGGAAAATTAAGTGGATACAACGTAAAATGTTGCTTCTCTTTGCTGTCAACTTTTTAAAAGTGGATTCAGTTGCTTTTGATGCTTAACCCTTCGTTTACTCTTATATATTGTAAAAACAAATTGTAGAAATATTTTATTTCACAGCAGCTGCTGAAAATATGACACACGAAGACGAATTCACATTCAAAGAAGATTTCATTTCAAGAGCATGTAGCAGAAACGGATAAAAATTCTTGTTTAAAAGCATTATTTACTTTAAGATTCAAAAAGAGTTCTCCAACTTTTTGTTTCAGCAGACAAATCTTATTTTGAAATTATTAAACCAAATGACGTCTGTTATATGTAAAAACTGTCGACTTATTTCTAACCAATTTTGAATTAAATTCATTGTTGCCATGGTAACATTTAAAAAAAATCATTATATTGTTCTCTGCTAACGGAGGATTAGGCACTAGAAAATACATTTTTTTTCCTAGTTTCAGCTATGCCTTTTTTTTTCCTCCAACTCAACACATTCCGTAAGCAAATAACTTTTTCAAGAACTAAAAAGGATGCTGTAAGGAAATTACCGTGCTTCCCTTTTGACGAATATGTGGAAACGGAAATAAGATTAGCAATATTTAAAGAAGAGAATTTTTTAATTGAGCTTAAAAAGTCAGATTAAACTACGTTCTTCAGAAATGACAAGAGTTTTGTACACTCAAAATCAAACTCAAAAATTGTAGTGCCAAAATGTCATACAGAGTGATGGTATCTTATAGTAGACGTTTTTTAAAGTTTACCTCTTAAAGGATTATTAGTTTCTTTCTCCAAAGAGAAAGAAATCAAGTGATCTGATATCACCAAGTTATTTTTAGAAAATTATCTTCATAAATTTATAAAGCTTATTATTAGATGATGAAACCTAATGAATTATACATATTCTATAAATTGTAAACATGCTACAAACTTAAGGAACTTCAAATAAATAGTCATCAACAATGAAGTTCCTTTTTTATCCTCTAATTTTGAGTTTTTATTGATTCTTCGAAATCACATCATAAGCAAAAGCTTTGCCTTATTTGAATGAGGCATTGGATTATCTTTATTAATTTAGTTTTCAGGGTATGTATGAGATGAAGAAAGAGATTTGATTGTAAGCAAATCTGTTTCAGATAATGTAACAAATAAAGAGTGCATTGTTAATGGCAAGGCAATTAATGTAAGTTGTTTCCATTTAATAATAGTTACTAACAACTTGCATGGCATATTTTGATTAACTATTGTAAAAAAGTCTGTTTATACGGGCGGTCGCATTTGCGCCTTGTTAGAAGTACGATGGGGCAAGTGCGTTCCATATTGTGGAACAAGGGCGGCTCATGTAATTTGCCTTTCATTTTGATAGTGATTCCTATTTTCAATACACACTTTGTTAACTTTCGTTATAAGCTCCTACTAAATTCCAGTTGCGTACTCATTACGGAAAATGGTGATAACTTATTCGAAAGAGTGGATTTTGGGAGATTTGATTTGAAAAATAACATCCCAGGCAGCGTTGGTTTTCGTAACGACTGGGAAAGAGGGGTCAAAGCAGTTGCTAGGTGAGTTGACAGATTACTTCCAAAATACCTATCGAGGTATTTGTTTCAGAGGTATACCAAACCAAAGACACCGGCATGGAAAAATTCATCGTCAATTCTGCGAAACCATTCCAGAAAAACAGCAATTTGCACAATAAATCACGCTGCATCCACACTACTTGAAAGAACGTTTCCAACTGCTCTTTAATACCTTATATTAGTAAATAGCACCATTTACAGTCCTCGCCGTCACTCTTCAGTACTTCACATAGAGACTAGGGAGAGGTTCTTGGAGGTATGCATCTAGGACTAACGGTTGCGAAAATAGAGCTTCCTCTTATTTTTAGCCCTTAGTATCATATAACACGTTTACCAATTCACTCTTAATGTGCCTTTATTTCCAGTAGTACGAGGGCAGATCAAAAAGTCTTTGAGCCTATTTTTTTAGCCAAAATATAGTTGTGAGTACAAAGTAGCAAGAACATATACATTCCCGGCAGTGACAGTTCCTTGAACCTTACCAGACGAGTCTCCTTTTTGCTCGGAAGAGCGGAGCTGCTATCAGTCATTTAAGATGACGGTTGTTCTTCAGACGTCCACAACTTATGAGCAGCGAAGCGTTATTCCTTTGTATGGAGCAACGAATAAAAGCGCATAGCAATTCAAAGGGGCACCTTCCTACAGTCCAGTCCTTGACCTAGTGATTTTCACGTTTTCGCTCCTCTGAAGAAATTTCTGGTAGGACAGAGATTCACATGTCACGAAGATGCCAAGAACGCGGTCTGACGGTGGTTCCACAGGCAGCCGGAAGAATTTACCACAGGGGGATCTCTAATTTATTGCTGCGATGGGACTAATGCCTGAACCGGTGTGGTGACTATGTGGAGAAATAATGTAAGGTACGTTGTACACTACGTATATTTGTAAATACCTGTATGTACCTACTTTTGGCGAATAAAAATAGGTGCAAATACGTTTTGATTTGCCCTCGTACTAACACTACAGCAACTATTCTTAGCTGAAGCTAGAATTATACAGAACAAAGGCTTTATACTTGCTTTTAGTAAAGCAAAACATAGTGGAGACTAAAAATAAAAGTATTAAATTTTGCTTTAATTTTTAAAAGCGATATTTATTTTTGATCCAAATATATATTTTTTCATATCTGGCACTATTAAATGGAAATATTGAATCCTAAAAAGAATTCAACACCTAATATGGAATCTATTAGTCAAATGGTTACAACTATTTATACATTGATTCAAATTACTACTGAAAATTACTTTCTCGATATTATGTAGAATATGTGAAGCTCTTAAATAAATATTTGCAAATCTGGCATAATCAAAAGCTAATGATTATGCTTCATATTTTTCGCTAAAGCATAAATCTTCATCGTAAATTTCTTTCGCCGTAAGATTTTTCTTTTGTTATTCCTTTGAAATTCTTGCGCAGTCTTAACAAGATCAGTGATAAATTGGATCGTCTTTGCATTAATAAATTTCTTTAAATTAATGGAAAATATCTTCGCATTGGAAAATATTTGGTATTGAAGATTAAAGAAGCAAAAGGTATCGTCCATGGCGGAAACACAAATATGCTTTCTCCAGCACATTTTTCAAGAAACTTCATTTTGCGATGAAACGCGCACACGTTTTGCTTACTCAGTGCATATAACGTTTTTTAAATAAATGAGAACATTAGCATTATTAATCACATAAAGTGCACTCACACGCTCGTAGGACCCTTTCTTAACGTTGCCTTATCTTTTCTTTATGTGATGAATGAGGCAAGAAAAATTAATACGTTTCAGTCACACTGGCGATTTTTAGAGTAAAAATGCATGTACGTTACTTATCATTAACAAAAGGTACAAAAAGACAAATTTAGTTTAGCTTTTGCTAGGTTTCTTCGATTCATCAAGTCATGTTTACGTCGAGTCAAAATAGTTATAAGAAATCAGGCAAAGACAAACGTGCAGCCGATTTTAATGCTTTAAAACTATTTTGATGGCAAAAATACGGAATGTTTTTGTTTGTGAAGTCAAAAACCTCGGTTTCAGAAAGGCAAAATTAAACATAGGTTAAGCCGCACATAAGCTACAGCGTTAGTGTTTCTCCGTTTCACTGTTTGCTGTAATTAATATTTCACAAATCACTTAAATTCGTTTAATGGTACTGGTTATTGAATTTTCCAAAAATATTGCATCATTTTTACTCATCTTTCTAGTAATATCTTTATCTGTATTTCTGTCTGTCTGAAACATAAAACACAATTGAAAAAACTCAACTGATATAGATATGTATGTGTGTAGGGGATACTGGGAGGACACGTGATCCCCTCATTAGTTTTCAATTTTTTTTCTCTGCTGCAAAATCTCAGTTTTTTTTTTTTTTTCTTTTTTTTAAGTACGTGAACAAAGGTAATTTTCTCCTCTAACTGACAGTATTTTCTTAGTTGAAATTAAACAGATAGTTTTGGTAAAGTAATTGTTTTCAATAATTTCATAAAGGGATCATGTATCCGCACATCAAAGGATACATGTTCCTTTCATGGTGGATACTTGATCTCACTGAGAAAATACATAGACTTTTCATTAGATCATTAATTTATATATGGATTTTAGTTTTCAACATAATGTTTCTAAAAAATAACACTATTTCTAATTTTCTTTATTAGATTATAATAATGCAAACACAAAAAAATAACATTGTTTCAAATTCCAATAGGACATTTGTAAAGAAAATTACACAATTTTAATGAACTTATGATGATTTTGATCAGTTACTTATTCTCCAATACGGTTGTGAACAATATATTTTATAAACAAAACTAACATTTTTTAAGGTTTCGTAATGAATATAAAGATATAACAAATAAAAAAAATGATAACAAGCACAAAAATCAACTTTTTTGCGTCTTGTCTTTCAATAATAAAATTAAGAGTTTTATTAATTGAATTAATTTTTAAAAATGGGAAGGAAATGTAAGTATCAGTTTACTTATAAAAAAGAAAAGATAGCTCAGCATATGTTTTCAAAACCTGAAAAGTCAAATGCAAATAATTCGTTTGTTGTAGTTCTTAAAGTTCCACTCAACCCAACTGGATGTGTGCAGCTTAACACATTTTGTTAATTTTTCAGGAAAAATAGATTGATTAAGCATATTACCATTTTGCTTTAGAAAATTTATTTCAAACTCTAGAAATCCAACTTTGCATTCTATCCACCAATGGGTCTACATAAAAGGCAACTAACTTTTTTGTTGTAATCTACCTATAGCAAAATATATTTTTTTTTGAATTCAAACAAGGATTTAACATCTATTTCAACTTGTTCAAGCTCATTTGGCTGATCAGAACATAATTCATCAGTAGAGTTAGTTTATGTTCAGATGTTTGAGGTGTTATGTAGGGGAAGGTCGTTTAGTATTGGACAGCGGGTAGTATCGGACAAGGGTTGTTTCTTCATTCCGTCGCGAGGGGCAGCACGTACTGTGTCAACATAGTGTGCCGTATTGGGGAAGAAAGTCACAGACGCCGTATTGGTTCAAACCAACCGTTATTTCTGGTGAAAAAAGCTAGTTGTTTGTTTGTTGAGAGAGTTTCAGTGCACGAACTTAACTTTTGGGGCATATATTTACACATAGAGTAAGTTATACTGTTTCATTGTTATACTTTTGGACAGATAGTATATTGATCTAAGTATTATGAGCTATAAAAGTTTCTAGCTTAAGTAATAACCTAGTGGTGGTTAAACAACTGTAGCTTTACAGTCGGGTTGTATCGGACAAACCAATTTCGGGTTGTATCGGACAAAGTTACTGGCACCAAAATAAAATACTGACGGTGTTTTTCTTTGTCCAACAGGTTGAAATGGAAAAAATCACGACATAAATGGGATGAAACAAATATGAAAGAAGCCATTGAAAAAGTTGGAGTTAATGAAATGACAATTAGAGAAGCTAGTGAAAGATATTTAGTCCCAAAAAGTACTTTGGGTGATAAGGTCAAAGCTTTTCATTTTTAGATTGTATACTATTCTAAGTAACCAACTACTATGTTCGTTTCATTTTTTTGCACATTAAAATGTTATTTCTGAACTATTTGGTTTTATTTCAACATTTTAACGTTTTTTTCCGATACAACCCTCCAAAATTTAAAATTGGCCAAAAATAGAGTTTGACAAAAATTTTTTTAAAAAATACGACTCCATGTTTTCTTAACTTTACAATTTACGTTAGGTAACTTAGTACAGCATAATTTAGTGTAAAAACTAATTTTTTACAAATAAAACAAAAAATGTTATGATTGAAATGGCTTAGGTGTCCGATACTACCCGACCTTCCCGTATGTTACAAGTGCGAACTGATGTTTGGGGTCTAAGGACCTTTAATCTTCAGGATTTTCGATTTTCTGGAAAAATATATGTTATGCATAATTTAATTCTAAACAATTTAATACCTTATTTATTACCATACGCCGAAAACTTTTCGAGTTATTGTAAAAATGCGTAAACTTTCCCCGTAGAGATTTATGTTAACAGCAGCTGTTTAAACCTCTTTTTCTCAGATGCCGATTTCTTCGGTTTTCTCGTTTTGCGCGCATGATATTTCAGAAAGTATTTTATATATTTCCGTAAAACTTTTCATGCATGTTTGTCTGATACATCTTAACTATCCGAACCTAAATTTTAACTAAAAAATTAAAGTTAATATTTAAAATTAAATATTTTTTTACCCAAAATTTTGGAAATTTTCGATATTAACTTACCAAATTTCAAAAAAAATAAATAAATAATTTTAAAAAAATAAATAAATTTCGGTTCAGGTCATAAATATGAACCAGATGAACATACATTAAAAGTTTTACGGACATATATAAGAAACGTTCTGAGATATCATGCGCG